>NC_046363.1:26477021-26726003 GCF_011125445.2 Fundulus heteroclitus
TGAGTCTTGGTAGTCGTGAGTTTTTTTTTTTTTTTTTTTTTTTTTTTTTTAGACAGAGCAAGTCACGACTGAATCACGCCCCGTGCGCCTGCCTGCTCCTCTTTCTCTTTCTATTCTTTTTGAATCCTCTCTCAGGGGCAAGCTCTGCTTTCATCCTTCCACTCTCAGCCTTTCGCTTTCTCACTTTTCATGTAATACTTCTTTTTCCATTCACTCCCCGGGGTTCCTTTTAGCCTTCCACCTGCCCTTTCTAGCGGTCGATGTGAGTTGGGGTCCCCCAGGCTTCTCCCTCTGTGTTGTTTTTTTCCCCCAACCCTTTTATTTTCAGTTGGCTGTGCCCGTTCTCTTTACACACTTGTCATTTCACTGAACAACATTATCTCCCCCTCTCTCTCCCACGCCTGCCCCCTCTCTCGTCGCTCCTCTTCTCTGTGTCTCTGCCCGCTCTTGTCCCTCAGTCTAATCCTCACTTCTTCGGTAATCCAGATCAGCCTGCCTGCATTCTTAATCTCGCCACTTCTCAATCCCCCACAGCCTGTGAGCGTGTGTATGTGGGACAAATCACAAAGACTGTTTACGTTTGGGTCCAGAAGCAAACGTCACCTGCTAACTAGAGAAGCTCCAGAGATCAGTATCGCTCTATCTCCCTTCGATCAGAAGATCAAATACTGTGGGGGGGGGGGGGGAATTCAACCTGCTTAAATAAATGTATCAAAACTTAAAAACTTCCACCATTCTCACTCTAGAAAAGCATCACCTAACTTTGGAGAACCTTTTTTAGTTAAATACAAGTCACTTAAAGCAATAGGGACATTTGTTTTGGAACATAACTCATAATCTTGTAATTCCTTCTTTTTTTTTAAAAACTACTTCCGTTAACAATCAACCCACAACACATTTTTTTCTTGTTTACATTTTACATCTCTTAGAGTAAAAAAAATAGCTTTCTTTTGCTTTCTTTTAAAACTGGAGTTGTCAGACCAGAAAACAAAATAAAAAACTGGGGACAAGTATCTGCCCAGAAAAGACTGATCGGTGCACATATGTACTGCTAACCTGAACCTTGATATAAGAGTAACAAAAATACATGGATCTGCCCCAATTTATAATTTTAATAAATTTTTTTATTTAAAATTAACATATTTCTTTGCTCCTTGAGTTGTTCAAGAGTATAAACATTTTTAGTCTTCCAGACATTTTTTGGGCCCTCTGAGCAAATAGGTTTTGCCTAAAAAGTGTCAAAAAGAATCTGACTTAGATGCTGAAATTATGTGGTTGAAGACATTAAAATTGGCCAATTATTCCTCGATTAGGTCTGACCAGTAATCGGCAGACATAATAATGAAAAATTGGGTGTGTTTTTCAGATTGATTAAAAGAAGAGCCCCCGACTATTTGTGAATTTCGCCACTGTGAGATCAATAAAGTCTATCTTATCTTATCTCATCTTATCTTATCTTATCTTATCTTCTTTCAAACACATCAACTAACAGCATCTACTTTGATGGACTATTTTTAGTTTAATAAAAAGAAAAACAGATAAGAGTTAGTGACCTGTGCCTTGAAGCAAAGTGGGGAAAGTCTTGTAATTCCTACACTTTTTGCTGGATTTAAAATTACCTCCTCTATCACAGAACATGCTGCACACTGTTTTCCTCTTTGTTTTCATTCTCTCAAAACTGGAATTTGCAGGTCAGACCTCAAAATAGAGTAGAAATCGGTATCCCTGCTGCTAACATGATCACTATATAATAACTTTTAAACAATTACCTAGCCTACCTTTTGTCATTTTAAGGCACTTCATTATTGAAATAAATGATTTTAAATTTAAATCTTACCCTCAACTTAAATGTTGCTTCGGCGTTGATAGTTATCTATAGTTTCCTCTCTTAGTGACAATGTTTTTGATTTCTCAAATCAACCATTTGAGTAAAAGCTAATGATTAAAGAGTCACATTTTCTTTTAAGCATATATCTCACTAGTCTGTTAAATATGTTCACTGGAGTTGAAGGGGAGTGGGACTGAAAGACATTTAAATGTTGCTGATGTTATCTTTCGTTTGTCCTTCAGATGAATCGCCCGATCCAGGTTAAACCGGCTGACAGCGAGGGCCGAGGAGGTGAGCTGTCTTTCTCCGTTTGTGTGGGCGCCTTTTCAAAAAGCCTTCCCTAAGACCTTACAGTAAACTCAGCCATCACAACAAGCATGTTCGGTTTTTTTTTGGCGTCTTGCCAATCCTGAGGCGTGTTCACAATATTAACTCTCAAAAGCTGTTTGATAGGTGCTAGAAGGAGTCACGCTGGATCAGACAGAGTCAGAGAGTAGTCAGCAGGGGGCTTGGTGGGTTGGTGGACTTGCCCTTGTACAGCCAGATCATACTCATACCTCCCCTATCTGACTGTCAGCCTCAGCAGCCAACACTGCTCCCTGGTGGGCGAAAATGATACCTCCCATAAATAAATAACTTTCTGGTTATAAGCAGAGATGTTACCAGTTTGCGTGGAAAATAAATTGATTTTCTGTCTTTTTGTTTTTTTCCTTTTATTCTGGACATCCTTGGTGTCTCAGAGGACAGGAAGTTGTTTGTGGGCATGCTGGGAAAGCAGCAGAGCGATGAGGATGTCAGAAGGCTGTTTGAGCCCTTTGGCAGCATAGAGGAGTGCACAGTTTTGAGAGGACCAGACGGCACAAGCAAAGGTAAATTGCATATGGTTGAACTGCCCGGACAAACTAACTAAATATAGTACAAACAGCTTTATTTGCACTAGTATTGTTTACTAATTCGATCTTTTTTTTTTCTTATTGTTGTTGTGCAGGGTGTGCTTTTGTCAAATTTCAGGGACATGCCGAAGCCCAAGCCGCAATCAGCAGCTTGCACGGGAGCCGCACAATGCCTGTAAGTGCCAGTCACACGATTACAAATTATTTAAAAATATAAAGACACAAACTAATCACATGTCTATGTTGTTTTAGGAAAAAACAACCAAAGTCAGTTCCTTTAAAGGTTTTATTACCCTTTTAACTTTGTCAGATTACTGCAAACTTGTATTTTCTTGACATTTTATGTGACAGACATATACAGAACAGCATGTAATTGTGATTTGGGTGCATTTGCACGGATCAGATGGATTTTACAGAAAGGTGTGTCGTGCGTTACCTTTCAGACCCCGTGAGTTCCTACGTTGTTAAACTTCCCACTGCAATTACTGCCACAGCTCTTTATGGGTGTGCCTCTACTAGCTTTGGAAAGCTGAAGGCACTTTTATTTATTTTTGCAAATGGCTCACAGAGATGCCAAAGATACCCCTTTCTTCAAGGATTTATCTGTATTTAGACCAACCTACTGTCAGCCACCCTGTCCCTGCTAGAGGAAAGAATCACCACAGCATGATGTTAGCCCCGATGTTTCTGGTGTGTTCCTTAGTTTTCTCGAGCTTTTCTCAAACCTCTAACACTTTCACAGAACAGCTGATTGAGTTACACACGAGGAGACTATTTTCTAACTAGGTGAAGGCAATAGGTAGCGCTGTTTTTTTTTTTTATTTAGAATAAAAAGCAGTGAATCCAGATTCTTGGCACACTTTTCACATTTTTATTTGTAAGTATTTTTGAAAATGGTATTCTACTTTGCAATCAGGCCCTACTTTGAGTTGGTCTGTCACAATGAAACAACACTTAGACTTAGACTTAGACAACTTTATTTGTCATTTTGTATGCACAGAGTGCGTACAGAACGAAATTTCGTTGCACACAGCTTGTTAATTGCAGTAAAATTAAATTACAGTATATGGTGCAGCAATGATTTAAAAGTAAACAATTTAAATCTAAACAATGCAGGAGAAGTCACAGTGTACGGGTGAGTTTTTTTTTTAAACCATTTGTATGTGCAGAATTGATTGTGCAAAGGGCATTTGTGCAAGAATACAGCTTGTAAATTACAGTAGATTTAAAATACAGTATAAGGTGCAGCAGTGATTTAAAAACTAAAACAATTGAACTGTAAACAATGCAGGAGAAAGTCACAGTGTACAGGTGAGTATTTTTTTTAAAACCCATTCACATTTGCAGTTCTCCTGTGACAAAATGGGGAAAAAGTTCGAGAGGTATAAGTGCTTTCACAAAGCTTTGTACGCACGCAGCCTCTGATGGACGTTTTTTTTCGCCCCGTCGCTATCTCTCCGCTCACAGGGAGCGTCGTCCAGTCTGGTGGTGAAGTTTGCTGACACGGAGAAGGAGCGGGGGCTGAGGAGGATGCAGCAGGTGGCCTCCCAGCTCGGCATCTTCAGCCCCATGACCCTCAACTTTCCTGCCTACAATGCATACACGCAGGCGGTCAACGCACAGGCAAGCGCACACAAAAAGGGGACCCACTGTACGACACACACACACACAAGTGCTACACACCACGTTTGCAAGGGCAGTGCTTTGCTTATGAAAGGATGTAATAACTTTGAAGAGGCTATCAGTGGTCTAATTGGAGGTAATGTTATTACACAGACAACAGAACATACGTCATCTGGCATTAGCCTTCCCGCAACACACAACCATTAACCCACTGACTTGGGACATAATGGCCTTGTAATTAGATCTCTATTCATCTGTTCTTCCATCACTCCCTCTCCTTGGCCCTTCCTCCCATTTTCCATCCTCTTTTCTCTCTCTTCCCCTTTTTTCCCATACCAATTTAACCCCCTTCCTCTCCTCCATCCCCTTTCTCTCCCCCCCCGTCTACAGCTTGTCCAACAGCAGGCCCTGGTCGCCCAGTCAGCGTACTTGTCTCCTGTCGCAACAGTCGCTGCAGTACAGATGCAGCAGATGGCGGCACTCAATGCCAACGGAATCATCGCAACACCCATTACACCCATCACACCGTCCTCGGGTAATCCCTCTCATGCAAGCTCTTCATGCTCAATAAACACTTGAAGTTAAGGTAGAGAGGCTCTAGTTTTGTCAAGTGGACTAAATTGTCGACCGTTTTTACATAAACCGAATATAGAAGAGTTTAAACTATGGATAGGCGGGTTTTAAACCTTCACTCGATCATAAAGGGAAGTCGGTGCTGCTGCCTGTAAATCTCTATAAAGCCTCACAACTTCACATTTTTCAGAGGGTCAGCAGAAAAAATACTAAAACAATGTGAAACGTATAATTTGGCATGGGCGATGTTCTTCTTGACGTGTAAGTGATTGTTTAAATGCAATCTATGTGTGCAGGTACAAACACTCCCCCCACTATTGCAGCGACACCTGTGTCAGCTATCCCCCCACCGATAGGAGTGAACGGTTACAGTAGCGTGCCGGGTCCCACCAATGGACAGCAAACGGAGACACTGTACACCAACGGAGTTCACACATACCAAGGTAGTTTGATTAAAATCAGAGAAGCGCACGTGTGGATCTTCATGTCGGTTCGATTTTTGATACCCACCGCTTTTATTCCTTTCATTCCAGCCCAGAGTCCAGCTGCAGCTTTGGATCCTCTTCAGCAAGCCTACGCAGGCATGCAGCACTACACAGGTTTGTGCAGGAGTTCAGTTCAGTTCAGTTAGATTTATATCTAGCACCAAGTCACAGCAAGAGTTTACTAAAAGCACTTTACCAAGGCAAAGGGTCCAATTCATGTCCGATAACACACAATCCAATTAGTTCTCAATTCACTCCATTCAACCCAATTAATGTTTTTCAGGATCCTTCCACTTTACCATCCTCCCAGTCATTGCAACCCATCCTAAATCCACTCTGTTAGTTGCATTTATTTCCATTCAAATAATTCCATATTTATTTAATTCAATGAGATTCAGACCAAATTTATCCCTTCTAATGATGTTCATTGCTAATTTTGTCTATTTCATTGAGATTATTCAAAAGTCCTTCTATGTATTCCTTTTAATTAAAAATTCCTAACATTTAATCCTGTTTATTCTATATTTATGCCATCTATTAATTGTCTATAGCTGCTTATCACACTCATAGCTGAGGACCAGGTTGAGAGAAACCAATTAATTGCATATTTTTGGAGCATGAGAAGAAGTCGACTACCTCAAGAGAGGCCATTCAGTCCAATTCAAGCCCAAATACAACTCAGCCCAAGACTGATGTATGTCAAATTACATAAAGTCCAGTCTAGAACACTAATTATAATACAATACAGCTACATCACAAAACGGCAACTAGTAAAAGTTGTCCAACTGAGATTAATTCGGAGTGATGGTCTAGTGGCTAGGGAGTCGGGTGTTTGCGTCTTGGAGAGGCTGCAGAGGTCCCTGGTTGGAAACTCAGTCACTCTGGGTCCCTGAGCAAGACCCTTGACCACAGATTACCATGTGCACCACTTAGTTTAGCTGCGCAATGGAGACATTGGGGTTCCTACTGTGGGAATTTTAAATGATTAGGCATCCTCTGTCCTCCAATCATCCGACATATGGTCAAGAAGTCTACGGGTTCATTATGGATACCCAAACTTCTCTCTGCCCGGTGACACCGTCCAACTCATTCTGGGGGATGCCAAGGTGTTCCCAGTCTAAAACAGATATACAATCCCTCCTGAGTAGTTCATTTCAGTTCTTGTACCCATGATCTTGGTATATTGGTCAAGATCCATACCCTGTGGCCATAGTTGTTGGTCGGAACGGAAACCAACGCTTTCCAGCTCATTGTGGGCAATGCCAAGGTGTTCCCAGTCCAAAAGGGATGTATAGTTCCTTTTAGCAAGTAATAGGTGAGCTAGAAAAGCGTCTTAAGGGAGCCATCGTGCTTTTTCAGTCATTATCCATATCATATCAATAGGTGAGGGTCAGATTGTCGACTGACCAACAAATAACTTAGCTTTTTCTCCACCACAAGAGGCTGGAGTAGTACCCATATGTCTGCATACAGGGCCCCGTTTTATCTGTCCATCTCCCCCGTGCCATCCTACCATCACTTACAAACCAGAAACCAGTAACTAACTAACAAACTGATTCATTTAAACCATGAATGATAGCATCTGACGACATTGATGGGACATAAGAGAGTCAAAGACATTTATCGTAGAACAATACTAATTTAGTGGTTCTTGAGGCTGTCCGTGTTCTCACATTGTGCTCTTATTTAATGGGCTTATTAGCAATCATTTGCACTCTTTTACCAGCAGTGGTTGGGTTACAGGTTTCTGCTGCTGTTGCTTTGTTGGCTGGAGGTTCAGGAACCACTGGTGAAGAAAGACTATATTCTATTTACAATAATGAAGGATTTGCCTCCTTTCCACTAAGCACAGAAGATTTAAAGTTAAAAGGCACTTTTCTTTTTGAACAGACAGATTTATGGGTACTCCAACCAATGATAAAAATAAAAAACCTCCTATATAACTCTATATAGGAGTTTTTTTTGCAGCACAAAAGTCCCAGTTAGGAGTCCTGGTCTGGTTCTTTACTTGGAGTTTGAATGCTCTCCCTTTTTTTTTTTTTTTTTTTTTTTTTTTTTGTGTCCTGTCTGGCAATGTAGCAATAAGAATTGTTGTCTTCATGCCAGAAAGAGCCCAACAGATTTTATTCTCACAAGTGGAGCATTATCGCTTTTGCCATAGTGTTCTGCTTGATTTATATATGTAAATCGTTTTATTATGTAGGGAATAATTCATGTTTATGTGGACACTACATTAATAGAGTAGAAGAGGAGAGAGAAATGAGAACAAAAAAAAGAAAGGGTGAAAAGGTGAAAGAAAGAGGAGACAGTGGAGAGATATTGACAAAACTTCTTCAGTCTGCTTCAGTGCCTGCAAAGAGAGATGTAAAAAGAACAGCACAACCAATAGAATTACAGATACAACACAGCAACACCTTGATACCATCACTGAAGTATATACAGTATTAATCAATACGAAATGTATAAAGTGGAAGCTGAAGATAAAAACCGATGAGTATGTAAGTAGCCGGATCCAAGCACCTGTAGGTGTTTGTGAGCGTGCGCTTGTGTGTGTAAGGTTTATCCTTGGGGGAAAATGTTAGATGTGTTCTATCCAGGTACTTCAGCTTCCTGCCACAGTCCACTAGTATTTCTTTTGCCTTAATTGGTTTCCCTAAATTGGCCGTAGGCATGAGTGTGTGCACGGTTGTTTGCCACGTAGCACTCTGTATTGCGCTGTGATGGACTGAGGACCAGTCCAGGGTGTAGCACACCTACTTCTCCTAGAGAACAGCACCAGAACAATGGATGGATGGATATTCCACACTCTTTGAGAATCTAGTCATCCACATATGCACCCATCCGTGGAAAGCAACAGCTCATACATGAGATTAGATGACGAACTTTAAAGCAATGTGTCTTTAGTCTGGCTGTCAAGGGTGAAACATGTTCAAGGGTAATTGATTTTATGTTTTCGCTGATTTCACGGAGCCTCCATTTATATATGATGTTTATAAGCGTGGATTAAAGTGGTGATGCAATGTGTGCGAAACCCGACTGGGATCAACAGCGTCTTTGTTCGGTAGACTTACTCCGCTTTGTTGTTACAGTTAATAGATTTCACCTTCAACAGGAAACCCTTCAGTCCAGAGGAAATGCCTCTATTGGGCACTCTTGTGTTGCCACCTGTTGTTTTTACCCAATAAGACGTTAACACCCTGGTCTCTCTTCCAATAGCGGCGTACCCTGCTGCCTACGGATTGGTCGGGCAGCCGTTTCCCCAGCAGCCGACACTGGTTGCTCAGCAACACCAGCAGCCCCAGCAACAGCAGCAAAGAGAAGGTGATGTGACTTCCTGTCTGACTGGGGCCACGCCCCTTTGTACAGTGAGCTTGTTTAAAGTTGTTTATCACAAGGTTTTTAAAAGCTTGAGGTAATTTACGAGTCTCCGTCCTGCGTGTGTGTCTGCGTCAGGTCCAGAGGGGTGTAACATCTTCATCTACCACCTGCCTCAGGAGTTCAGCGACTCTGAGATGCTGCAGATGTTCCTGCCCTTTGGCAATGTCATATCGGCTAAAGTGTTTGTGGACCGAGCCACCAACCAGAGCAAATGTTTCGGTGAGACACACACACACACACACACACACACACACACACACACACACACACACACACACACACACACACACAAGGAGGGAGGGAGGCAGGGAGGGAAGGGGGGAGAGCGTGCTTACTAGAGCGAGGAAAGGACAAGTGAAAAAAACACTAAGACTGGCCTTCTGGAGGATAAGATACTGTCATTGTCTGCATCTAAACGAAGGTGAGAGAAAAATAACACCATGATGGATGTTATCTATCTCTTTTTTTTTTTTTTTTTTTTACTTTTTTTTTTAGGATTTGTGAGTTTTGACAACCCTGCCAGCGCTCAAGCCGCTATCCAGGCGATGAATGGCTTTCAGATTGGCATGAAAAGACTCAAAGTGCAGCTCAAAAGGCCCAAAGATGCCAACCGCCCGTACTGAGTGACAACGCAGAGAGGGAAGAACAAATACGTAGAGGTGAGGTGGTGGTGAGGCGTCAAAACGTTGAATGAAATAAAGTGCAGTATACCTCAGGAACAAAATAATTACAGTAAAAAAAAGCTAACTGTTGGTAACTTTTTAACAGGAAACGCTTTTGACATTGCAGTAAATGTGCATTGGGTTACTCCTAAAAAGCAGCCTATGTCAGGAAAAGTGAAAATAATGAGATATTGTTTTCCCTTCTTTTTTTTTTTTTTTTTTAATTTTCTTTCACAATCTTATTTCTTCCCTGCTGTTTTGATCTTTTCCCGAAACGGCAACTTACCTCACCCAAGATCCTCCCGTCCAATCATAATTCGCGAGGACCCCATCGCTATGGCAATGGTTGCCTAGTGACCGATAAAGCCCTGATCCCCCCTTCCTCTCGCATTGTTGTAAGTTGATTGGTTGGCCTGTGTTTGGGTTGCTGTGGCGATTTTATTGCCTGTGTTGGTTCTGTCACCTCGAGCAACCAGCCATGCGTTGACCTGCATGTCCTGTTGCTGTAGTGATCACAGACTGTGTTTGGTGCATTGTGACTTTATTTTGTATTGACCTGTGCACATACTGATCAATAACTATCTATAGCCAGGACTGCACTCTTGATTCAACTGATCTGATTGGATATCTGATACACTTAATCACTCTATAGTAACCTGATAAAATTCTGTAGCAAAGCTTGTTATTTTTTTTGCAGCTTTGTTTTTGATCAGTTTCTGTAGTGTTCTGTTTGGTGTCATTATTATTATTATTATTATTTGAACAAATGGTTTGGGTAAAATAGTGAGCGTGGACATCCATGTGTGCATTATGTTTCTGTGTTACACTGTTAGCGTGTAATGCAGCACAGACTAATCCTTGTTGCATTGCCGTCTGAATTGAGGCGTCCGTTGTTTTCCATGACGGACTGGCGGAGACAAGCGCAGCGACAACACAGGGAACAAGAGTGATGTTTTGACAGGGGGGAGAAAAATATGTTTCAGGACGTTGCAAGTATAAAAGGCCAGGCCAGGAGGGACAGGAGGACATGACATGTTTATGATATGCAAAATTTAAAAGATGTGGCTGCAAACTGATCCAAAGCATGGGATACATAAGGCAAGAAAAGTTTGAGCAGGTCATCTAATCGATGGCAAAAGCACTGTGTATTCATGGGCGAGCATGCATTTTGTTGAGCTGTGCTCTGATAGGCTGAGTTCATAATCCTGGATTGTGACTTTTTTACACTGTGATGCTGCACCTTAGTTTTTTTTTTGCTCCTCCATCTTTCTCTCGGAGACTTTTTTACATCTTTTATCACTGCTTCTGTATCCTTTCCTCTCTCTCTCACGACTATCTTGCTCTTTTTTTCTATCTACTCCTTCTCCACATTTTTTCTCTCCTTCAAATGTTGACCTGCTTCTTTCATCCCAACCTCCTTAGACCGTTCCTTCTAGCTTGTGTTTTGAGGTGAAGGGTATGTGGCTGTCATATGGTGGAGGAACAAGTGCCACTTGCTTATTGGAGAACAGCCTTCAAATATAGGAATTCTGGGAGAAAAACAACAGAGTTGAAAACTTCATTAAGGCTGCTGTCAGATCAGAGTGTCGACGCAACATCAGATGTCAGTCAAAAAAAAAAGAAGAAGAAGAAAGCGAACAAAGGATTTCCGCTTTTATTTCTAGACAAACGTTTTGCATAACATGCGGTGCCTTGCAAAAATAACCACACCCTCAGGGGTCTTACACATTTTACCACATTGCAACCACTAACGTCAATGTATTTTACTCGGTTGTCAAGTGACAGAACAACACCGTGTAGTGCTTAGTTATG
Organism: Fundulus heteroclitus; assembly: GCF_011125445.2. Classification (NCBI taxonomy): domain Eukaryota; kingdom Metazoa; phylum Chordata; class Actinopteri; order Cyprinodontiformes; family Fundulidae; genus Fundulus; species Fundulus heteroclitus. The sequence goes on from NC_046363.1 coordinate 26,488,276, forward strand.
AAGTGGATGGAAAATAATTCACGGTTTCTAAAAAATTTTTTTTACAAATAAATATTCTGATTCCCCCTAAATAGAGTCCTATGTCCTACGGCCTTCTAATTAGTTAATTGAGCCCACCAGGGTGTAATTTAATTCCCCTGTAAATCCAGATGTTCTGTGAAGGCGGCAGAGGTTTCTTTAGAGAACATCAGTGAACAAATTGCATCATGAAGTCAAGGATAAAGTTGTGGGTACATTTAAAGTGGGGTTAGGTCACATAACAACAATAAAGGTTTGAAAATCTGAAAATGGCAACTTGGCTGACCACATAAACTGAAAGATGGGGCAAAGAGAAGATTTATCAGAGAAGTATCCATGTGACCAATGGTAGCCCATGAGGAGCTACACAGATACACAGCTCAGGGGGGAGAAGCAGTTGACACAACAAGTATTTGTCGTGCACTCTACAAATCTTGCCGCATGGCAAGAAGAAAAATAGTTTTATTCACAGTCTGCCATAAGCCAGGTTGGGACACAAACACGTGTGAATAAAGCTGCTCGGGTCAGAAGAGACCTAAAGGCCACTTTCTGACCAACACGCAGAATCATGCTATGGGGGATAGCTTTCCTCAAAAGGGGCAGGGAAGCCGGTCAAAGTTAATTTGCAGATAAGTAAGCTAAATAAAGGGCAATCCTGGGGAAAAATACTATTAGAGGATCAAAGGCTGACTTTCCAGCAGGACAACCCTAAACATACAGGCAGGGCTGTGATGGAATGGTTTAAACCACAGCGTGTTCATGTGTTAGGAAAGGACAAGCAAAGCCCAGGCCTAAACCTAGACTTGAAATTTGATATTTACAGTTTCAGCCTCTGGGTGCTCATATCTAGTGGGGACCTACTCCAAATGTTTTGCAGCTATAATTGCAGTGATACGGAGCCCTAGAGGGGTCATCGCAAAATGTTTTGCATGTTGAGAGAATGTGCGCTCGTTTTACTACATTGTACTCTTGTTTAACTATATTGTGCACTCGTTTTACTAAATCGTGTGCACAATTTACTATATTGTGCTCTCGTTTTACTATAGCGTCAGCTCATTTTACTAAATTGAGCTCTCATTTTAAGCATAGTAAAACGAGGGCACAATTTATTAAACGAGTGCACTATTTACTAAAACGAGGGCACAATTTAGTGAACATGGTTATAGAACATTGTGTGCAAGATCTACTTAAACGTGGCCACAATATGTAAAACGTGCACTCAATATTGTCTTGACACATGTAAACATGAGCACGTTATAGTATATTCGAGATCTCGATCTACCAAAACGCACCCACGAATAATTAAAACGTGTGCTTGAATAAATTGTGTGCACGTTTTATTAATTCGAGGACTCAATTAAAAGAAAAAGTGCTCACGTTTTATTAATTCAATGGCTCAGTTAAAGGAAACGTGCTCACAAATTATCACGACCTGAAATACAATATCTTAAAGTGAGCTCTCCCGGGCTCCGTACAGTGAAAAGGGGTTCTACAAAAATACTAACTTAGGGGGCCTGAGTAATAAGGCTCAGCAAGCTTTTTCAGATGTTCTTTTCATAGAAGAAAAAAAAAGAAAGCCATGTATCCTTTTCCATCCACTTCACATCAATGCACCATTTTACTTTGTGCCGACTGTCACATGAAATCCTAGTAAAATACATTAAATATCATGGCTGTAATGTTAGAAAATGTGTTCCAGGGGTGTGAATACTTTAGCAATGCACTGTATATTTAGGGTTTTAAACAAACACATTCAGAAGGATAATAAGGCCTACAGTCAGACCAATGTGTCTGATCAAATTGTCACCCAGAATTTCTATACTGCTAATGCCAGAGAGTGATGCATGTTGGTAGTAGTGTTTGCTTGCCATGATCTGGGGCACCTAAGTGCAGCACATGTTGAACACGCAGAAATGTGCCCAGAGTTTGATGAACACACACACACACATACACACACACAAACACACACACACATACAGTTGCAGACACACTAGGACGCACATCAGTGACTTCCTGTATGTAATTGCATGAGCTGATCAGACACCATGTGTGAATATGTAAAAAGCACCGTGATTTGCTGCTGTTAAGAGGACCTTTTACAACTGTCGATGATTGCTCTCAGGCTGAAACCAAAATAATAAAAAAATAGAGAAGGAGAAGCAGGACGTTTGACAGGAGCGCCAGTGATGCTCAGACAGGTGTTGTTTGTTGGATGGGGCATGTTTGACAAAAATGTGAAGCTCACAGACCCACACAGAGCTCCAGTTTCTCTACAGACCTTAACAAGTTGTCTGTTTTTTTTTTTCTCTATTCCTCTCTTCTTGTTCATTTGCCATTCCCCCTACCCGTCATCTCCCCTCACAGGTGACCTCTAAGAGTCCAACTGAAGGTGAAGTCCCAGGGTTCATTGTGCTTTCAGACTGTCTTCTACCTGTGAACGTCTGCGGAGTGCTGCCTCTCTCTCTCACACACACACGCACACACACACACACACACACACACTGACATACACAAAGGTACTTTTAATTGTGAACCTCAAAGCCGAGATGTATATAAAATGCACAAAACAAACACATGCCTGCTGACACTCACTCAAAACCCACAAGTCCTTGACACAAGTTATATCCATGCAGCCAAAAGCTTGGTTTGACCATAGTCTGTATGGAAAAGGGTGTTTAGTGCAACTAAGACAACTCAGACCACATGTGTAGGAAAGGCACTGGTAAAAACCGACGATATATCACTTCAATAGACTTTAACATGTCTATTCCATGTCTATTACATGACAAATATAGAGGGATCGATGTTTCGTAATAAAAAAAAAAAGAAAGAAAATTAAAAAAAACACACAAAAAAGATGGCTAAATTAGTAGGTTAGAAAGACTTTGAAAAGGATCCTAATGAGCTGTATATAGTTTAGTTTACAAAGAGCAGCATTTAAAAAAAACAAGAAAACATGCAAAAAAGAATACTACTTTAGATAAAACACTGAACAGAACACTGCAGCATAATTATTATTATTATCATTATTATTATTATTATTAATACAACTAGTGACATCATCATTCTTCATGAAAAAGCTATTACATTCCAAATTGTAAAATGGGGAAAATCACAAACCTATTTTAAATTTCTACTTAGATCTTAGGTGAAACACGGGGGAGGGGGTGGGGTTGCACTTTTATTCGGGAGGTTTTAATAATTGAGCTATTTTTTATTTATTTATTTACTAATTTAACAATTATTTTGTTTATTGGGAGAAAATGTTTGAGTGGGAATGCAATATTTTGGTTTTAGGATTTTCTAGAGGAAAAAACTTTTGAGAGCCTGTTTCTGTCAGACTCTTACAATCGAGTAATTATATTGTATCTATTAACTATTACAGCAATTATATTTATTTCTTATTTATTGAATCCTGTTTTTGATCCACTCTTTTTAAGTTTAAATAAAAGGTATCATACTAAATGGCCTGTTGTCCTTCATTCATTGAATGTGTATTGATGCGTCTGCTGCACGTCAAGCTTGTGACCAGAAGGGGGCGTGTTGTACCTGCAGTGCATGAACTGAAGCAAAAGGTTCGCATCTAATCCTCTCTAACTCATTTACGACAGGCAACTGTTTATCAGCAAAATTACACACACCGTTTGGTTTATCTCTGAGAACGCGACTGAAGTGGATTACCCTCTAATGAAGATAGAGTTCACCGTTTTCTTCCCTGCATAGGCTTATCTCAGTTTATCTTAGATTATTAACCACAAATATCCTAATAACTGTGTGCAAGCTAAACTATTTGTGGAAGGCATATTCAATGATGACTGAAAGATCCAGTTTAATGAAGTTTCCTAATCCAGTGTATGCAATGTTAATCTGTTAGAGGCACGAATGAAAATAAGCATTGTTCAGAATGCTTTTTGTCAAGAAAAAAAAATAAAAGCTCTCTAAATCTATGAGACATCAGGTTAAGGCGATATTCACTAAGGTTAACACATTCTAAAGGGTAATAGTAGTAGAGTAAAGGTTTTCCTCTCATATATGACCAGTTATTGTCTGAAAGTATAGGCTTTTTTTAAATAACCTTTCTTGAACTTTATATAAATGAGTGTTTCCGATTGGGAGTAGTCACAAAACACATAATTGCAAATGACAGTTCATATTTTTAGCTCTGGACCATGTCCAAAGTAAAATCTAATAAAGATAACTGCTTTATCTGTTTCCTTGTAAAAAAAGAAAGCAAATGAAAAGTAATAAAACAAAGTCTAACGTGCATGCTTCCGGTCCCCATCTACATATGATGCAACAGCAGCTTTATGTAGCTTGTCCTACTGAACCTTACTGCGGCTAGTTGGTAAGGTTTTCTAAAAGCTGCAACACATGCAGACCTTATGTCCTTGTGCACTTTGAATCACCCTTCATGTGCTTCAGTTTTAGGTCTTGGGTCAAAAGGAAAAGAGGATTAGCTGGAAAAAAAAGGGAAACTTAAACTGAATTAATAATGATCTGCACTGACAAACATTTAGAAATAAGCTTTTAATGTAATATTTTAATAAAGGGGGTTACAGCATAACTATATAATATCCCCGAAATAAAGTTGGGATTCAATGGAAAAGAAAACAAGAGAGGGGGAGGCTAGATAGTGAAGATAAAGTCTAATTAATAACATATCAATCAATTAAATCTATTTGTATAGCACGTTATATGCACTGTTGTGCCACACAATGGGCTTTACAGGATTAAACCTATCCTTATAACAATAAACACAGCAACAATGTGATCCCTGTAGGGATTAATTGAGGTCAGAAAATGGTGATCATTTTAAAGGAAAAAACATTTGTAAAATTACTAAAAATAATGAACATTTTGTGAAAGAAATAGGAAAAGGGGGATTTTTTTATACGTATGTATATACAGATATATGCCTCTGCAAAAATTGCGAAAACACCTAACATTATCCTGTTTATGAAAGAGAAACAAAGAGGTGCATGTTTCTTTTTATTATTTAAGTAACTCAAATTACAACCTAATCTAAAAGATGACTAAGAATAAAACTGTTTCATTATGATGATAAAAAACCTACAGAACAGTTTGATACAGAAGCCTACAGAATAGTTTGTTTATTTTATTTTTGTGTGTGTTTTTAAGATTCTTTGTGGTTTTTGTGTTATTTTGTTGTGTTATTATGGGACAAATGAAGTTCTTTTGGAGAATCTGATTGATTGAAGTTTCAATCAATCAATGATAATAATAGCACATACAATGTTTTATTTTTAAAATGTATAAAGCCTATTATCATTGTAAAAATAAACTACGGTGGAGGTTGAAAAAAATATATGATCATGGCTTTGAATCTTGCAACCAATAAAAATATAATAATGTATTTGGTCATATTTCTAAAACAAATGGACATTATTTTCAAAACAAAAGTGAATTAAGAAGAAAAATCATATAAGAAATAAATGCGAAATGTAAAAAGAAAAAAAATTAAAACAAAAAAAAATGCTTAACATCTATGGAACACAAAAAAAGTAACACAACTACGTAAAATATACATTTGAACTCAAAATAAAATAAAATATTTAAAACAAAGTGCTAAAACGAATGTATGTCACTTCAGTTTCATTTTTTAAAAGGTTTAATTAAATGACTAAATAAAGTGAGTTAAAGGGAACACGGCTTGGAAGCAGTGAGTAACTGGTGCGGGGAAGTGAGGTCAAACTTTCCTCGGTGTGGAAACAAAACGCGGATATAAAGTCAGCCAAATCTCCCCTCGTGCTCGGACGTCATCCGCGTCCCTCCCTCTCCGTCGCCTCCTCCCTCTCCTCCCTGCCCTCCTCCTCCCTCTCTCCTCCTCCCCTTGCCTGCCCCGGATCCTCTCAGTCCGCTCTCTCTCTCTCCAGCGGGCCCGAGTTGCACATCTGTCCGGCGGCCGTACGCCCACGCGGACCCTGCCGACCCAGAGGGAGAGTGGTGGGGGGATGAAATTAGCAGGGACACGGCGAGAGACAGAACCTTTGTTGGAAGAAAAAAAACCCGACCAGTCTCATCGGAGCACCTCACATATCTTTCCATCTTTTTAGTTCTCCCCCCCCCACTCCACTCCTCAGGGGAAAAAAAATATTTATTTTTTTTTACTCCGTGGAAACATGTAAAAACTAGCCCGGATCTGGAGCAGCTGCACTCCCGTGAGCTAAACCCAGCGGGGTTGGACACACGCGACGGGACCGTTAGGTTTACAGCCGGATAACAAGGGACCCGGTCAACGCAGGAGGAGAGGAACGAAACGACATTTTCCTCCTTAAAGGCTGGACTTCACCCTTCTTAATAATAATTAAAAAAAACACCAAAGTAAGTTCTGTTTCATTTTCATGTTCGGCGAAGCAGTTAGCAGCAGTTGGGATTGTGTGAGCGCTGCGGCAGACGTACGCTCCGCATCCTGTTTCTGCTTAGACGTCATGACGTATTCATGCAGGAATCCGCTAATGCGACATAACAGGATACTTTGGTTTAACTTTTTTTTTTTTTTTTTTTTTTTTTTTTATCATGAAAACATACAAAGTAATGGGTGAAGATGTTTTTGAAAGACAGCAGAAAAAGTCTCCGTTTAACGGTAGGACGTGATGGTAGCCTGGCGCGTGACGGGATGCTTTATCTGTGCTAACAAAGTTTGCAGCAAACCAGCAACCGGCCGGCGATGCGATCCCATTTAACTAAGACACACATCCTTCAGTAAAAAAAAAAAAAAAGAGCTCCTACTGTTAACGAAGCTTATTCATGTCGGTTTTTCTATCACATATAGTGATTAGACCCACTTTTCCTTCGCCATTGATTCCATTTGATTGTCTCCAACTAACTCCCACAGTAAAGCTGCTATCCGGACGTTTTTTTTAAAAGTCTGCAAAGTTAGATATAATTTGTTCCACATTGAGCAATATTTCATAAAACGTTTTTTTTTTCTTCATTTTCTTTTGATGTTTTGCATTAAAATAAGATTAACATCTTCATTAACTTCCAAAACAAGCTACCACGTGCAAATCCCTCTGGTGACGTCATATAAGGCAACTAATAAGAAAGCTTTTTTTTATTATTATTATTTGTCTATCCATTTGTATGTCTTTTATTCTTTTCCCCTGTTTCTTTACCACATTCATCTTTCAGAAGGCATTGCCTAAAATGTATGAAGACCTTGAGTAATGTTGTGTGAGAATAACATCACACCCTAAGTGAAGCAAACTCCAGCTACAAACCAGCAATCCCGGCTGATTTGCTTGTAGTTGTGGCGCTATAGCTACTGTTAGCGATACAGACCGATAACAATGCATGACTCGTCATTTTTTGCTTACAAACGCAATAGAATTGTGGTAACAAATCATGCTTTACAGCACTGTGTGCAGAGCCTTCTTTACTGCTTTCCCCTTTAACACTAACTGTGCCTCACCAGTTACTTTAGCTTTCGCAATTGTACCAGTAAAAAGGAAAACCGTTAGAGCATTCAGTCATATTTTTAAGTAAAATACAATCTGAGGTGTGGGCATTATCAATCAGCGAAGGCGACAATATCGTTAGTTTTGGTGGGTTTGCAAACATCAAAGGTTATGGTTAGTATTGTTAAACCACAATTGAAATCTTGAAAGCCTTGTTTTGTTTTCTTTCCTTTTTTTTTCACATCTATAGTCACAAAGTGACTAAGCAGTGTTAATGAATTGCTCTCTGCTTTATACTGCTGTGAAAACCCCAATCTCTGAGGCATCTCATGAAAGGGACTTTAACCATAAGAACGGTATGACAGAAAATGTTTGTAGTTTTGATACCGTAAATTCACGCCTACCTTCATGGTTGTTTATATTTTGTATGGCTGCTGCCTAGTGTCAAAGGTCTACATCCAAGTTGTTCTAAAAACCATAGGGTCTATTTGAGATGTTCTGTTAAGATGGTTTTTGAGTTCCAACAATGTTTGCTGCAAATTTCCTTCCATCGCCTGTTACTTTTTGTGGAAAATAATCCACAGACAGACGGGCTTATAATGATCCAAGTGAAAACTCTCTCTGAAGAAGTGGTTTATGTAAGCTGAAGTACTATGAATTTAGGCATCATGTAGGGCCTCTGTTCCGAAAAGCCGTGTGATTATTTAACGTGTTACAAGCAGAGCGTGGCATTTATTCATTCTGCGAGTTACGAATATCTACAGCGACTAATGGGATGGAAAATAAAAACCTACGTTCCTAAAGGGATCATTGTCTGCTTTAGCTTCTCCTACCACAGCAGTATCCATCGAGGATTGGGAGTCAGACTCTGACAGAGAGATGTAGGGCTGAAACACTTAATGACTCAAATGTTAGTTAACTGCTTCAGAATCTGTTGAAATCTGTCAAACGTAGCTTGTCTGCTATGTTATCTAACATGTACGTACCAGTGTTGGCTGATCTGCTTAACTCTTGTGCGTCTTGTGGTGTAATTGGCCCAAATAGGCACAAAGCAGAATTAGGAGGGGGATTTTTGTTTTGGTGTGGCTTTTATAAACGTTCTAATTTGTTTCTGTTACTCAACATCCAAACTTTACTTCACTGTGTTTTTATTTTTTGGGGGTGAGGGACGAGTCAACCCCTTCGCCATTTTGCGCCTTGGTCATTTCGGTCGCTCCATAGGCGTTTAATAGCAACATCGTGTCAGTTTGGATCTCACAGTGGTTTAATTTGGGCTCCTAATCTATCTTGCTTCATATGAGTCAACAATAAAACCATAAACTGATGTGCCTTGGTTTAAGCGCGTTGGTAAAAAGTGGTGTGTTTACAGGTGCGATGTAAAAGTTGGAATGGACAAAAATAAAAAACATCCATGGGTAAGAAATAGGCGTATGAACTGGAAAAGGGGCAAACTGACCCAATATTTATGACATTAATTTCCTGTTCTGCATGTTTATTTTATTGTCAGGTCTGTCGTTGGTACATTTAATTGTTGAATAAAAACAGATTACACAAATGAGTTTGTAGATGTTGTAGTCCTTGGAAGGAAAATCTAAATGAGCCGGACAAACCGAGAAGAAAAAAGAGGGGAGGAAAGTGATCGGCGGAGCTTTGCAGCTTCCTTAAATGAGCTCCAGCATCAGTTGGTGCTTTGTTCATGTAACCTCATTTGCCTAGTCCTATGTGATAGTGTGCTTGTTAATGATTTATGAGAAAGGCAAATTGCAAATAAAATGATGCACTGAAGTCAAGACCAGACAGTCAGTCCAGTATTTATATGTGTCAACCTGAGTCCTTAAAGTGTAACTGTAACATTGATCTGTCTGTGATTACATCTTCTGTCTTTTCCACCTGTTTCGTTGAGTAATCAGTGTTGTAGTGGAACATGGTGGAGTTTGGTCCTCGGTAAATGAATAGCCTCTCAGGAGCAAAACTAATCACCCAAAGGCAGCTGTAATCTTGGCCTTGCATCCAATGAGGTGAATCTTCTCGGCCTCACAATACGCCCCGTCATACCTTCCTGCTGACTGATTGACTTCTAGCATCAATAATTATTGAGTGTCACAGATCAGTGACACCAAGGCCCTGTTTACTCAACGCTTTTCTGTGAAAACGGTAAAGTTTTGTTGTGTTTCTCGTGTACTTCACAATGGCGCGTGTCTTCTTTAAAAAACGGGTTCCACAGTGGGACGTTTTGAAAACACTGCGGTCGCCATTGTCATGCAGACAGAAAAAAGAGAATCTTCTCCTATGGGGAAAGCCCTGGCATATGCCAGCATGACGTCAGACTGAGCCACTCTGGGAGCAGGTTTCAAACGTAGTCGGTTTTACGACTGCTTCACGCTTCTTCGACTGGATGGAACCCCCCGTCAAAAGCAAGTCAGATACAGCCAAACTCAGCTTCATCTGGACTGGACATTAATCCTGCGTTATTGTCGCGCAGGTCTGTGTAACATCAAGGCACAGATCTACATGTTAAGCGTTTAAATCGATTTATCGACCAGCCCTAGTTGTATCCGACAAACTTCTTGGTCAGATGGGGATTCCCATTCAGACAAAGCAGCTGCAAAATCAACAACTTTTGATGCCGGTCGCAGAGTGGGAAAGTCTGGAGCCGCCCCCCAGTGTTCAGCTCCTTTTGGACACCCCATCCACATGATCAGCTACAAACTGATGTGGCTACGCATGCGAGCCAATGTAGACCATTCCTCTCCCTTACCACGCTTGCGCTAACGCAAACAACAACAATGGTGGACATTAGAGTTGCAATTGAGTTTCAGACACTATTCCAGGGTTCTTGCCAGCGCAAATTTGTCAAAAGTACGCTGAAATTAGACTATTGTGCTACGTACTAAGCTAACAGTACGGCACGGCTGTTTGAGAGCAACATAGAAAGGTCAGTAAAGCTCTTGAACGTGCATCAGCACAGTCCTAAGTCTACCGGACAACACAGGCTAACATTAGCCGTTATTAGCTCGACGTGTATGGACCACCTTGTCTGGTGTCCACAGAAACGGCTCTTTTCTAGCTCCTGCGTTCATTGTTTTCGCCCTGGCATAGGTATTGCAATGCCTATTATCGCTCCTGTTACCGCGGCTTGATGTGGTTTCATTTTTATACTCAAACATTTCTGCGCGGATACAGTATTCAGTATTCCTCGCCACCAGAGCTGCATCCATGTGGATGTAGCTCTGGTGGCGTCGTCATTTAAAGCATTGGTTTTACACGTACGCATTTTGTTGTTGAGTTTCAAAGAACATATTGCCTACTAGTGGTGTGGCATCAAAACTACATTGTTTTTAATGTTTGTGCTAGTGTTGTGTGCACAGAGCTCATAATTAAAACGCCATGTAGATGTGTTAACAGACGCGGAACAACAAATCCGGTTTTCTAATTGTTACCGTGTAAGACCTACTTTTGTCAGGACTTCACATACAACACAGCAGGTCATAAAACAGCTCTATCTGTTTGAGATGGTGAAACACAGACTTCCACTTATAGAATAAAGTTTTACATACTGAGATTCACAGTTATTTAATCGTTGTAATTCTGTAATAACCGATGGCCATGCTTTCTGGGTTACTTTCTCCAAAGAATGCCTAAAATGTGGGCGACGTTTATTCATCGTTTATCCTTGCCGGGAAATGCCTAAAGCATGACCTGAGTTAGGGCTAACAAACCATGTGCAGCAGAGAGGACGTCTGGCTCTCCTCTCTGCCACTTTGTCTGTCCAGATGCATCTTGCTGCTATCACACGTGACACAGATAACACATTTTGAAAGCTTTTGAAATTAGCGTTTGTGTCTTGATTAGCCGTATTAATGATATTGCTAGATTTAAGTTCTCAATTATTCGCTCGCCGTGCACCGGTGCTAATTACTGTATTATCAGAGGATTTAAACGTATACCGTTCATAATCTCGTGGTCTATCATGATTACAAAAACTGAGTAGTGATCCTGCTACGCACAGTTGTTGCAGGTTAATAACCTGTGCTGTTATCTATGGTTCCCGTTTAGGAAGCAACTAATAACAGTCATAAGGTTCTACACGGCTGTTTGTTTTTCTTTTTTTTATACCTAGTTTCATTAAGCTCTGTTTAATGCTCTGCTGAGAAAAAGAAACTAAACTTTATTCCTTCAGTTCAATCCCCGTGAGGGACTGGCGACCTGTCCAGGGTGTACCTTGTCTCACACCGCTGGAGCTGGGCACCAGCAACCCTGCATGAAAAGCGGTTATAGACAATGGGTGGGTTACGTTCATGCAACCTATTATGCTCTGGATTTGCTATGGCTTTTAACTACAACTTTAAACACAGAGCAGTAGGAGTCAATTTAGGCTCCTACTGCCTAAATTGACGAATTTAGGCAGTGATAATTAGACAGAGGACAGGAGATCAAACCAGCTGCATCCCAACTTCAGGGTGATTAGCATGACGATATTCAATTCAATTTTATTTATATAGCGCCAATTCATGAAACATGTCATCTCAAGGCACTTTACAAAGTCAAATTCAATCATATTATACAGATTGGTCAAAAAATCTTCTATATAAGGGAACCCAGTTGATTGCATCAAAGCAGCATTTACTCCTCCTGGAGAAGCGTAGAGCCACAGGGAAACTCGTCTGATTGTCCATGGCTTTGCAGCAATCCCTCATACTGAGCAAGCGTGAAGCGACAGTGGAAAGAAAAACTCCGGAGATATTAGTTTGTTAAGGGCGGGTTAATAGTCTGGTACAGTAATATCAACCGAACAGCACTTTATAGCTACTGCCTTTCTATTTTCTTGCACAGACGCATTAGCAACTAGCTTTTATATTACAAAGGTGTAGCTCATCCAGCTGGTTCTCTTGTTTACACTTATTTTATTATTTTATTGGAGTTAGGTGAAACAGTCTAAGACTGAACAGGACTTTGAGTTTTTAGTATTTCAAGGTGTTGATTAAACGTCAATTAAGACCAGATGGAAACACATAAACTGATTTAAAATCTCATTGGAAATGTTATTGGGCCTCTGTCATACAGTATGTTGTTACTATTAGTTGTGTTTTTTACCCATTATCCATTTGCTCCTTAGCGGATGTGTACCTCCATCTCATACCCACACTTTGCCATTTTATCTCGTCCTACCTCCGTTTTGTTCCAGTAAGCAAACTATTTTGTATGGATGTGTGTAAGCAGGGAGTATCGCTTCAATTCTCTCGATACGTCAGTGAATAGTAATAAAATGCTCAAATCCAACAGGTGATTTGATTTGTGTTACTGTTAATGCTAAATGTATTCATACCCTTGGCAGATTTAGGTTTAAAGTAATCTTTTGAACTTTACCAACATGTTTCTTCTGGCTGGAAGCAATATGAACATTTTGAAGTGGCCCCGGCCAGAAAATCTGTGGAGGGAGATAAAGATCAGGGTGATGGCAAGCAGGCCTTCCAACGCCAAAGCCTCAGAGCTCATGACCAAACATAAATTGTTAAAATAGCAAATGAAACACGAAAACTGGCATTACTTACTGATTATTGAGAAGGCGATCATTAATTACTGAAATACCAAATAAGAAATATAAACAAACACAGCTACATATTGTTTTCTCAATTTGATGCTCCTTTTATATTCTGTTACTATCTTTTGAAAGATGCCCAGCTTCCTGGTTTGAGTAAAAATCATTTTAAATAATACATAATTTTAAATCTAAAGTTGCCAGGGGTATGGGGCATTTTGGGCCTGGCTGTTAAGTCTGTGTTTACTTTACATTGCAAATGACTCCGCTACTCCTTTAGCAGAGCTATTTTGATAAAATCGCCCAAAACCTCCCAAAAATGTAAATGCTCTGTAAACCAAGCACCGGCGTCTACCTGTCTGTGCCAAATTCAAATCATACACGCACTAACTCAGCGGCGTCCGTCAACATACAGGTCCCACGCGTCAGTATTGTTTATTCCATGTCTAAATGACCTTCTCTGCTTATGAACCATTCATTTGATCCATTATTGAAACAGTCTGAATCCCTTTTCACCCCTTGTCCCTCACGCTTCACCCCAAACGCTACTTTTCTAAGGGGTGGGGTGTCCCAGTTGTTCGAGGGAGGTTTAAAGGAAAAGACGTTCAAAAGGGAGATTTTTCTGGGTCGCAATCTTAAAATGTCCCTTGGCAAATGTTAATATAACCTTAGTTAACAAATCTATAATGGCGCCATAATCACTGCTATGTAAGGTGACCAGATTTCTGAGATCAAATCTGGGGACATTTTTTTGCTCATGGATAAAAACCAATACATCTCATCAAGATGAAATGAGGAAACGGGGACAGTAATGGTTTCATTTATTTTTTACATATTTATTAATATTTAAACAACAAAAATCAAGTGTAAAAGCTAGGAATGTGCCTCTCCACACTTTTAGAATATCCTAAGATTAATAAAATGAATACATCAATGGTGGTATTATTAGAAAACTAGAACCGTGTCTCTGGGGTCAAGGGTGTGTTTGAACGTTAGTATACTTATTAAAAAGTACGCTATTTTGGAACTTTATACCAAGTGGTATTTTTTATTGTTAGCACCTCGTAAATACATCACCGAGAACGGAAATACCCTCAAACTAGATTGGTAAGAGGCGCACATTAGGCTGTAGGTTTTTTGTTTTTCCTTTGCGGCCGTAAAGATAATATGTGCTGCGGGACTGATAGCTGCTCAGAAAGCACTATGCAGGCTATTAGTCACACGCTGATTATTATGTAATAGAAATAAGTGAGAACTGATCGTGCTTTTCGAAAGGAGTGTCCCAATCATCTGAACCACTTCCTGAATTAAGTGGCATGGGGAGGGTGGGGAGGATTCATCTGATTGACACCGGACACGTTGGCTGTAATCCGCCCGGCTCTCTCTTTAACACGTAGGCACAGCTGTGGAGGTTTTTGTTTTTGTTGTGTTGGTGACGTTTTAGCTTCTCCCATTTTGTCCAGTCCAAAAAAAAAAAACCTCCGTTGGGTTCATCTCTTAGTTGATGTGTCTTTCCTCACATCTGCTCTGTGCTCTTCTGACGGTTGCTAAATCCTGAGGTTTGCATGACTCAGCGTCCAGCGCGAGCATCTTTAAATATGACTGGATGCGAGTTAACGGGTGCTTTTAGCACCCAGATGGCACGGTGCTAAGTGACTCATCGTTGTTAGTCCTATGACTTATGGTTCCCCTGGCCGGCTCAGTTTGCTGCCCTCCAATGATTGACTGCCAAACATCAAATTATGTTGTCACCCAGTGGGAACGAATGGGGGCAGGGTCGGGCGGTACCCCCCCCCCCCCACCCCCCCCGTGCGGCGGCAGTGCGTTTACAAATCCTTCCAGATGTCCCTGGACTCTGTGCCGTGTTGGCCTCGGCTCTGCTTTGGTTCTCCGTCCGGACCTCTTTGAGAGCCTTCGTTGTAGGCGTGTAAACATCTGGAACATCTGGAAGGATTTCCTGCCAGGTTGATGTGAGATCGCCGTTTACAGTCGCTGCATGCTTCCAGTGTAGTGCAGAGGAGAAAGTTTTGTCTGACTGAGAGGGAACTGCCCTGCTCCGCCCCCCCCCACCCCCCCACACCCCCCTTTGAAGGCATTCTTCGCTTTTATTGGACACTTGAAATGGTCAGAGTCTGGTCATGTGATCGGCTAGGCCAATGGCAGGAGGACTTGGGGGAAGCTGTGTGGTGGGGGGGGGAAACAGCTGAAACGCGCTGAATTCACTGGATGAACAAAAACAAGCAGCCCTAAAATACTCTGGATCCAAAAATAAATGGAGAATGCAAAGTAACTCCACTGGACGATGCAAAGTTTTAGAGATTTTTACGGCCTTCGCTGCATATTAAACCCACTGATATGCGATACGCTTGGTGGGAGTACGTAGCCTTTTGTTATTATGAAAACCGTTTTTCATAATAACAAACGAACAGAGCTCCGTCTGCCCTTCGGACGGCTCAGTTACTTAATTCTTAATTCGCTTCGACTGCAAGGCCCCTTTGTGCGGCTACAGGCTCTCTGTTATTCAGTTAAGCCGGCGTGGCCTGGCACGGCTCTTCACCAAAAAAAGTGAGATGTGGAGTCTCTGAAGTGGAAAGCGCTGTCAGAAATTATGGAGGAAACTATGTCATCCTCCCCGTTCTCCACCAGCTGTGTCCAAGGGAGAGAAAAAGAGAGGAGAGGCTATCCCAGCGCTCAGAGACGGAGCCCGTTGCAGCCGGAAAGAGGGGCCGCGGTGACTAACACGACACGTCGTGGAAAATGACAAGCAGTGTTGTGTGCCCGGCTGCTCCTGCGTCTTCACGGGGGTTCAGGACGCTGTCCAGCAGGAGGCCTCCACACGCTCCTCGTCTTTATTCAGCCCAGAAACACGCTGTGAAAACTGGCCGATTTGATTCTGTTGAAAAGTATCCAGATCAATAGACGTTCAGAAGAAGTTTTACTCCTATTATTCCATCAGCCTTTCGTGTCGTTAAGGCAAAAGGCTTTTCTCAAGGCAAGGCAAGGCAAGTTTATTTATATAGCACAATTCAGTACAGAGACAATGCAAAGTGCTTTACATGGTTAAAATATAGGAATAAAAGCAAGTAGGGATAGAATGTAGAAACAAAAAAAGAACATTAAAAACAGTAAAACAGTTTAACTAGAACATTCAAAGGCAATTTCAAACAGATGTGTTTTTAATCTCGATTTAAAGGAACTCAGGCTTTTCCGCACTTTTACAGTTTTCTGGAAGTTTGTTCCAGATTTGTTTCAGCAGCATTCTGAGAGCCACTAATCAGGTATTTTCGAGCTGCACATTGAGAAACGCAACACCCGCCTCTCGGTGTCGCATTCGTGCGTTTTGGAGTTTTTATTCGTGTCGTTTTAGTTTTCTTTTCTTTTTTTTTTTTTTGTGCTACTTTTAACCGTCCGTCACAAATCCAGGTTTCTTTCCCGCTCTGCTTTCCTTCCACGCTTCAGTCATTTTAACTGTACCCTTGGGTGTGTTAGGAAAATAAGAGCAGTAGAAATTCCCCCCCAAAAAACGTAAAAAAACAAAGCAACTGGACTTGTTTTTTGTAGTTGAAGACGTTTCGCCTCCTCTCCAGGAAGCTTTCTCAATTCAAAAAGTCTGGAGTAATGTGGAGTAACAAGCTTTATACTTGAAAAAACGTCTTCAACTACAAAAAACAAGTCCAGTTGCTTTATTTTTATACTTTTTTTTTGGAATGACCATGACCTGAATGACTGAGAATCTTCACCAGCATATGAGCAGCAGAAATGTTTCTGGCTCTCGGAGCCAAAGAGGGAATCCTCCTGATATCTGGCAGCAGCAGCAGGGTGGGGACGGGAGTGCAGGCGAGTCGGCTTTGGCATTTGCAGCTGCAGGAGTTGCTGTGTCTCTGTGAGGGGATTCCTGCGATAGAGTGCGTAATGGCGCCCCCCCACTTGCTATGTCCTTATAGATAAATTATGACTCACGTCCCGCAGATGCCTCGTTCCCCCCTTTGCAGCCGGCCTTTCACTCTCTGCCACTCCCTGAACACACGGCGGTGGAGATATTCATCACCGCACGTCTGAGGAGGAAGCAGCAACCCGCCGATTCCTCCACTCAGGATTTCATCACAGAGGTGTGAAGGAGAAACGTTTGCTCCTCCTTCATAGGTCTGTGCCAGCCGCCTGCTGCTCCGTTTCAATGCATTAGGAAAGATGTGCATCCTCCCAGGGAGCGCCCAGTAATCAGGTTTAGAGACTGAAAGCAGCAGCGCATGTTCTCCAAAGCGGAATCATTTGTATGTGAACGCAGATTGCACTCGAGGTTGGAACAATGTCAATTACCATCTGTCTCTTAAGTTTAAATAATTTATGTTTACAGGCTAATAAATCGTCCTGGTGCAGGGCGTGCTTCAGGATGCTGGCGGAGCTGAGCGACTGGTTCTGGCAGGAGCGGCTGTGGTTTCCGGAGGGTCTGGGCTGGGCTGACCTGGAGGATCGGGATGGACGGGTTTACGCCAAGGGCCGTGATTTATGGGTGGCGCTTCCCATCGCGCTGGTATTCCTCATTATCCGGCAAATCTTCGAGAGGTCGGTCCATTTTTCACCCTGTTCCCGTGACCCCCCTCCCTCGACCCCACAACCGTGTTTCATTTAAACATTTACTTTCTCTGTGTTTTACACATTTATCCCTGTCGTTCTCTTTGTCTTTTACCTTCTTTCACCTTTCCCTGTCAGCTATTTCCTCTTCCATCTACAACCTGGGCTGCATTTCTACCGCAGCAATCATTTATTTCACGTTGTTTATGTTTGTCCAGCGGTCTTACTGTCACCATTAAATTATTATTGTCATCATATTTACCTTTCTGTCCCTCATTGTCGGTAACAGAAACGTTGGGAAATGTGGTGAAAGAAACCAAACAAACAAGACACTCATAACATTTATTTACACCTACATTTGTCATAAAAACTGAACGCACTCGTAAAGCTGCAGTGTTTTTCACTATCAAAAATATGAATGTTTTTTTTGGTCAAAATTATCCATGACACATTTCTCATTTATGTGTTTTATTGGTTTATAGTAGATCTAAGAAAGCGTCCCTTATATCGACCATGCTTCTCTGTTTTCTCTTGTTGTATTTACATAGGTCCCATTGTTTAAAGAAATAAGCAGAATAAAAATATAGAAAATTAAAAACAACATTTCTTTTTGTAACTTGGATCTTCTCTTTATACTCTTTATGGTTTTATGGATTTCTACGCCATCTGAAAAATAAGTGGAATTGTTTTTTTGCAGCTTTGGGTGAGAATTAATGGGAAAGTAAATACTGTAGAGGATGGAAATATCGTTATTTCCAGACTTTAATCTTTATTTAATTGTTAAAAAATTGGACCCATCCACCCTTTTGTCAATACCTACTTCTTCAATCAATCAATCAATCAATCAATCATTCAGCTTTATTTCTATAACACATTTTAAAACCCCATGGATGACCAAAGTGGTGTACATTAAAACAACAAAAGTTTAAAAAACAAGTTAAAAACATACAAAACCAAAGACCAGGCTCACAGCAAGAGTATTTTAAAATGCCATACACGACAAGAGCACAGTGTATTAAAGCCAGGAAATAAAAGTGCGTTTTTAAAAGAGATTTAAAATAAGTAAAATGGGAGGCCTGTCTGTTATTTAATGGTAAGTTATTCCATAACTTAGGAGCAGCAACATCAAATGATCTGTCACCTCTGAGCTTTAGCCTAGTTTTAAGGACTGTCAGCAGCAGCTGATCAGCTGAACTAAGGGATCAGGGTGGGGCAGTAAGGCTGAATCAGCTCATATTAATATGGTGGAGTCAGGTTGTTCAAACATTTAAAAACAAATAACGAAAGCTTAAATTTAATTCTGTAGCGCACAAGGATCCAGTGAAGGGACCCTAGCATTGGAGTAATATGCTTGCGCCTACGGGTCTGAGTTAACAAACAAGCAGCAGAGTTCTGCACAAGCTGCAGACGTGAAGGGAGGTCTGGCTAGTACGCAGGCATTACAGTAGTCATGATAAACTGTGGTAAAAGCATGGACTGTTTTCTCCAAGTCAGGTCTTACTAAGATTGATTTCACCTTTGCTATTTGACGAAGGTGATAAAAAAATTTCTGAACAACACTGCTGATCTGTTTCTCAAATTTGAAATCAGAGTCAAACTTTACCCCCAGATTGGTGACACAGTCCCTGAGATAAAATGACAGTGAGCCAAGATCTACTTTTGGGGCGGGACAGCAACTCAGTCCAAACAGCACAACTTCTGTCTTGTTCCCATTTAAACTAAGGAAGTTCAGAGAAAGCCATGCTTTAACGTCCTCAAGGCAGTGTGTGAGTTGCTGGGCAGTGTTGTTTTGTGCCTATAGGGGAAATACACCTGGCAATCATCCGCATAACAGTGAAAAGAAATGCCATATTTCCTAAAAACAGAGCCGAAGGGGACACTGCAAAAAGAAAACAAAAAATAAGTCAGATTTTCTTGAAAGGGCTGTATTTGTCCTTGATTTGAGCACGTAAATAAGATGGTTTGCCAATGGAATGAGATTTTTGCACTTAAAATAGTAACAACTTATCTCTATCATCTTATTTCAGGTGCAGTATATCTAATTATCTTATTTCGGGTGTCAAAATGATCATTCCATTGGCAGATAATCATAATTACCTGCTCAAATCAAGGACAAATGCACTAATTTCAAGAAATTGTACTTATTTTTAGTTCCGTTTTTGCAGGGGAGTAGGTAGAGAGCAAATACAAGAGGGCCGAGAATTGACCCCTGTGGGACCCCGTATGGAAGAGGAGCTGTGGAAGACATGAAGTTGTCCATTTTTACACAAAGACTCCTATTTAGGTAGGACCGAAACTAATCAAGGGCGACGCCCCTAATGCCCACACAGTGCTCAAGACGAGAGATTAAAATACTCAGCCTTACTGATCAACGGTATCGAATGCAGCGGACAAATCTAAAAGCACTAAAACAACAAACTTTCCAGAGTCTGTTGACAAAAGTTTATCATCAGAAACCCTCAGAAGTGTGCTTTCTGTTCTGTGAAGTGCTTTGAACCCAGACCGAAATGGCTCAGTGACACCATTGTCCTCTAAAAATGGTAACAACTGGTCGCAGACAACCTTCTCTAATATTTTAGAAATAAATGGAAGATTAGAGATGGGCCTGAAATTAGAGCAGAGAGAAGGGTTGAGGCTTATTTTTTTTAAGAAGGGGAAGTACAAACCCTTGAGACTGTACCAGAGGAAAGACTGCTGTTGATAATCTGAAGTACAATTGATCCAATAGCAGCAAACACCCCTTTAAACAAGCAAGGTGGGATGGAGTCTGTAGGGGAACCAGAGGGCCTCATATGACCAACGGTGGCCTTTAAAAACGAGAGGGACTGTGGATCAAACTGATCAAAATCACATGAATAGTGCAAAGGAATAGGAGGGTCATAGGAAGGCTGAACGATACAAGCTCTAGTTGTGGCTGTTGTGGTTTCAGGTTCTATATCTAACCTTTGTATTTCTATTATGAAAACTAGCTAAAGAGAACTGAGAACTATAGAAACGATGAACGTTGGTTCATGGAGGTCATAAAATTGTGTTTTAGGACCAACAACAAATTGTCAGGGACTTCTATTTTAAATGAAACACGTCTAAATAAAACATGTCTTTCATTTTAAAAAAAAAAACTGTTGTGTTTAAAAAATTAAGCTCAAAGCTAAATTGTGCATAGCCGTTAATAAAGAAAAGAAAAAAAATTACTTTTGATTTTCATCCTGTTGCTTGAGGTTTCGGTCCACTGCAAACTTCCTCTTGCTGGTGGCTTTTACTGCGGAAATTGCCACCCGTTTACTTAGAAAAGGAAAAAAAAAAAAAAAAAGTCTCGTGGTTGTCTTGTACCTATTCTGTATCTGTCAAATGAGGAAGAACATTTTTTGCTACCCCGTTCTTTTGTTATTTTGTCATATGTTTATTGAATATAATTAGTTTGTTTTTGAAGATATATTGCGTAAACATCCTGTACACCATGTGGACATCCTGTATGGTGCCTTCATATATCATTTGTGTAACGATTAAGTCGTAGAAGGGTTTCCATTAGATTTAAAACTGCAGGTTTTATCTATTTTCTTCCTAAAATGTTCTTCCTTTTTAACCCCTTGTTTAATCCCAGGACAGTGGCTACACCTCTGGCCTCTCTACTCGGTGTGAAAGAGACAGTTCGGCTCAAAGCCCCACACAACCCCTCCCTGGAGTTCTACTACTGTAAAGTGACCAAAAACCCCTCACAGGTAAACTCTCATTACTCTGTAATCGCAGACACAGAGCGCTGCATGATTGAAAGGGCAAATACTAAAAATTGTACCTCCCTCTGTTGGCTCAGTCTTCAGTAGCAAGTCTTTGCAAGCAGACCGGCTACTCAGAAAGACAAGTGCAGCGGTGGTTCAGACGGAGGAGGAACCAGGACCGACCAAGTTTGCTGAAAAAGTTTCGAGAGGCCAGGTAAACGCACGAGCACGCTCTCTTCAAGATTTCCGGTTGTTCCCAAAGCTCCTCCTCAGTTTTTTTTTTTTGTTTTTTTTTTTTATGAGTAATTCTTTGCCAAAACCTTTCTCCACATATAATGTGACGAGTCAAACAGCATTTAGCAAAGGACCAACATGATATAACTGTTAGAAGGTATCTGTCAGGATAGGGCTACAAAATAAATTCCACAGCATGCATCTATCTATCTATCTATCTATCTATCTATCTATCTATCTATCTATCTATCTATCTATCTATCTATCTATCTATCTATCTATCTATCTGTCTGTCTGTCTGTCTGTCTGTCTGTCTGTCTGTCTGTCTGTCTGTCTATCTATCTATCTATCTATCTATCTATCTATCTATCTATCTATCTATCTATCTATCTATCTATCTATCTATATATATATATATATATATATATATATATATATATATATATATAAATAATTAGAGAAAACATGGGACCAATAGCAGAACAGTTTTCTGTATCCTCCATATTTCTGGACTAAGGTGTAGGGTTGCTGGGCGTTTTTTTTTGTCAGAATGTATGCAACCTTAAATTTATCATAGTTATTTTTACAACCTGCCATTTTAACAATGGTGGGGAAAGTCTTGAGAGCAGCTGAGTGACATCAAGCCCCAAAAGCATCTGAGACCCTGAGCTGACCTCCTGCATGTAGAAACACATTTCTGGGTGCAAGGACAACCCCCCCCCCCCCCCCTATTATTAACCCGCCGGTCTGCCTTTTAGACCCGCTTCCCCACGAGCACAGGAACACATCCCCAGCCGGAAAACATGGCTGCTGCACGGCCCCAGCTGCGTCGGGGACTCTGTCGTCACTTTAGCCGTATTTATGTTTGCATGTGAGTTGTGTTCAAGATGCGTAGGATGTCTGTGGGTTTTGGTGCGGGCGTGTGCACGTGACTGGATGTTTGTCCTGCACGGGTATGGTGTGCGTTTCACTGTCGCCGGTTGGAACATAAGGACATTAATTCTTTTCAATCAACCTATTGTCTGCGTCCAGACAACAGGCTTTCTGTCTCTCCCCCCGGTGGGTGTATCCCCTCACTCTCTCCCTGTCGCTGCCGTGTTTTCTGCTGCTCTGTCACCGCTGCGGCTCTCTGTCTGAAGCCTTCTCAGCACACCTGTGTGAGCGAGCAGAGAGGAGCAGTGGGCTCTCTCGCTCTCTCACACAGGATGTTTACAGCTTTCCCTTTGTCTGTTTTTTTTTTCCTTTCTTTTCTTTTCATCGACATTTGTCCAGCTTTGTTTGTTCACATGTCATGGTTCACCATTGATTGTGTATTTCATCAGTATTTCGTATTTCATGTGTGGAAACTTAATTGTGCATCTCTTGGTAGAGGATTTATTAAAACATCCTCTCCTGGATTGACTGATTGAAGAGAAAGCATGTGTGTATGTGTTTGTTCTCTTGCAGTTGGAGATTTACCTTTTACCTTCTTGCTTTCATTGCTGGCCTGGCCTCCCTCATCGATGTGAGTACTGCCACGTTAGCACCCCCCCATCAGTCCTCCTCCTCCTCACCTCTTCATACATAGCCGCACTCAAACTCATCCATCATCGGACCCGATGCTGTAGCTGGGATATTTCTGTAGCTGTCTGTTCTTTTTGCTCCGATAACCTCGCCTCTCGCTCCGCGGAGACGAAGCATTGACTCATCCCCTTGCTGAGTCAGTGGATATAAATACACCTGCCGATTTTCTGCCGTCTCATTATACCGACCCGTTTCTCCTTCCAGAAACCTTGGCTGTATGACACGAAGGAGATGTGGGAAGGCTTTCCTGTGCTGGTACGTCTCTGGGAGGGATGAGTGCAAGAAATTAATTAGCTTAGCAGAAATACAGAATAAGCATGAAATGGTTGTATAAATATCAATTATTGTCTTGAAGTGGGAAATAAAGCCAAAATAATACAGTTCTGTGAGAAAGAATGTGCCCCCCTTACAGATTTCTGCTGTAGTTCGCTTTTTTTTTGTCATACCTAAATGTTTCAATGTCACACAAATATAACCCAAATACACACAGAGACTGTTCTCGCTTAAAGAGTTAATTTATTAAGGGAATAAAACTATTCAAACCGGCCTGTTTCTATGCAAAAATGTAATTTTTACATAGAAACCCTTTAAAATGATAACCTGCCATGAACTGTTTGCAATAACAAGAATAGTCTGTTAGATCTCTCTTCGCAGAATGGGTTTAATTCAGCCGCAATGGAGGGATTTTAAGCATCGACAACTTCTCAGTTGGATCTAGGTCCAGCCTTTGACTGGGCCACTCTAAAGCCTTTGTTTTTGTTTTGTTTGGCCCATTCAGAAGTAGACTTGGTGTGGTGCTTCAGGTCATTGTCTTGTTGCATAGGCCAAGTTTGTCTCCTTCAGGATTTTCTGTCAGAGAGCAGATTTCATGGTTCTATCAATTAAGACAAGATGTCCTGAAGCGTGAAAGCATCCCCAGATCATCATACTACCACCATCATCCTTGGCTTTTGTAATGATGCACTTTTTTCTTTATGTTTTGTAAATTTAATCCCAGTAAATTGCTTTAAGGCCAAAATATTATTTTTAATCTGCAGTGGCTTTGGTCTGGAAATCCTCCCATGGACACATTTTTTGTTTGTTTCTTTGATTTTTGCCCCAGCTCTTTCCTATTGCCTCTGCCTGCTCAGACATATTTCCTCTGCTCCTGTTTGCTGGCATTCTTTTGCCCAAAACCACAGAAAAGTTTTGCTAAACTACAGTGACTATCTAATTTATTTATTTTTTATCCCCGCGTGGACTACTTTACATTTTTAGGTTATTCAAATCGCATCCATCAACATCAACTAATCTGCACAAAATGCTTCTTCATACCACAGAGGAATTAGACCGACTTCTCGGAGAAAAGGCCATTACTGAAAGCATAATCCATCGACATGAACTGAATATGGAAAAGGAGCAGCTGATGCCAGCTAATCAACACAAGATGCCTCCTCTCGCCACAGAGCACTTCGACAAGCTTCTGCAGAAAACAGCGGTTATGGAAATTAAAATCCATCGACTTGAATTTAATGCTGGATATGGGAATGACACAACTCTGCCCATGATTCCCAACAGTGACAGCCAGCTCAGCGACTCCGCCAACAAGCAGATCAACCCCCCCATCCCCCCGGACCGCTTTGGGCGCAAAGCCATAGGAACAAGGAAGAACTACGCACCTAGATAAGGAGAACTGGCCGACATTACACAGAGGTATCCCAAGGAAAAGGAGGCTGTTCTCACTACAAATGATGGGAGTGAACCAGTGAAAGGCTGGAATTCCACTAAAAAACAGATTTGCTCCACATCAATATGACGCCTAGGAAAATAGTCCGTTTCCTGAAAGCAATCAAACCCTAACAAGAACAGAACAGAAGTGATCATCTATGACCTTAACCTGGTGTCTTATATCTCAGACTGTCCTAGAGATCATAAAAGAGAAAAACCCTGGAAAAACTCTTAATACACACTGCTATTAATCAAATAGTGAACAAATCTGTCCTAAATATTGTGTCAACGGACATTATGGCAACAACAAAACACCGCTGCATTGGTATCTGCTGGACGGACTCACAATATGATCATCGGGATCACATGAAGGGAGTTTTTTTCCGTTGATTTTCCAAAACCCCGAAGGATTGCTGAGAAATGTCAGCGTTGGATACGAGCTTTTAACCGAGAGGACTTCACTGTGGAATCTGACCAAAGACACCTATGTGCTCACTACGTTTCCTCGGTGGTACGGAGGTAACACTTGAATGTCCACACCTGATACCAGCGACTGCAGCGTCTGTGCAAGCACTGTAAATCAAGGTTAAAAACCTGTTTGTTTAGAGTTGCCTTTGAATGTTAATGTTTAATTTAAGATGTTCTAGATAACGTAAACATCATTAGATTAATTGACCTACTGCTACTATTCCACTACAATGTACTTTCTCTGTGTCTTTTCTTTTCTAATATTCAGTTTATGTACAGCACTTTGAATTATCTTGTTACTGAATTGTGCTCTACAAATAAACTTATTACTATTACAAGTGACGCTGCAGTGCCTAAGATGTTATTTTGGGTTCTTCTGTGACCTGAATGAGTCGATGATGCCCTCTTGGAGCGGATTGGGTTTTCCACTGGAATGGTTCACCACTGCTCCAGATGTTTCCCCATTTGTGGATCTTGGCTCTGACCATGCTTTTCTGTAGTCTCAAGACCTTAAAATTGGCTATTTAATGGATTTCTTGATACTACAGGTTGTAATGTTGTGGCTAATTAAGCCAAACTTCTGAAAGATGTGGTTAATCACAGTTATTCAACAACACGCCAGGGGGAAAATACTTTTCTACCTAGGACCCAACTTATCTGGATTTCTTTTGTTCCCTTGATAAATTAAATTATCATTTCAAAACTGCATTTTTTGTTTATTCAGACTATACTTGTGTGATATGAACATTTCTTTAATGATCTGAAAAGTTTAAGTGTGGAAAAAAACAAAACCAGAAGAAATCTGTAATGGAAAAAAAAACAAATTTTCATAACACTAAGGAAATTTGCTAGTTTGACTTTTTCAATAAAATTCAACCTCGGTTCCAATTGATTTAAACTATTTAAATAATTTTAATGCCTAAAATGTTTTCTAAATCTGTCCTTTTGTGGAAACCAACGTATTATCTTTAGGTTTTGGACACTGAGTGGCACTCCGACCAGAACAAAGCATTACATTTGAGCATTACATTTGAAATGTTAGCTTCTATTGTCTTACCATTTTATGAACATTTTCTTACAATTGAAATGCCAAATTTCTAAATGAAATGTAAATAATTTATTTAGACCTTATCTGAGAATAATGTTATTAGAGATGCACTAATCAATCATCCTGTTCGGCTCTGATCAATGAATGAAAGTCAAACACTGGAAAAAGGCTCATTTGTTTTTAATCCTATTCACCTCATGCATCAAAACTAAGAAATCCCATAATCTATGAATGCATCAACCAACAACACTTATTTTCAGTTATTATTTATACATTTATTAAAAATCATATGGAGGTCGGACACATTGATTCATCATCGGGAAAAATACACAATCGTTTAATTTTTTAGCCAAATTACACATTTCTACCTCTATCAAAGAACCTGTACCTCTTTTATTATTATTTCTCTTGAAATGCATTAAAAAAAATAAATTATAATCAGCAGGTAAAACCTCAAAGAAAACAGGAAATTGGTGTCGGCCAGGAACAAAACTGATTGGTGCATCTCTAATGATTTGTAATCTAATTTTTCCACTATGAATTGATGCTATTAGTCTGGATTTGGCGTATTGAAGACATCTCTCTCCTTCAGACTCTGCTGCCGTCTCAGTATTGGTACTACATGATCGAGCTGGGGTTCTACAGCTCTCTGCTCTTCAGCGTGGCCTCCGATGTCAAACGCAAAGTAAGTTTACCGCCACAGCAATTTCCTCTTATGAAAACAAATGAGATGCGTTGCAACAGATACATAGAAACAAGGATTTCAGCACCCATAGAATAAGAGTGGCACGAACGTTATATTTATCATTTATATGATCGACATCTCCAATGTTTTTCATTTTTAATTTGAAACCTGGAGATGAGCTGACAGACCCCACTCCTGGTGATTTGCGACCCTTAGTGGGGCCCACACCCTAGGCTGTGGGGACCAAGATACTTTGGTTACACTTTATTTGAAGGGGTGTACATAAGACTGACATTACACTGTCATAAACATGACATAACACCTGTTATGAACATAAATGACTCTATGAATGTTTAGGACTGTTGTCATTAATTGTCATTCGGTAAATTATGACACTACTAAAGCAAAGTTGACATTGTTTAAAATGTCTTTGTTATGACAAGCCCTTAACTTAACCAAATCCCAAATCAAGCCCTAAATTTAACCTAATCCCAAATCAAGCCCTAAATTTAACCTAATCCCAAATCAAGCCCTAAATTTAACCTAATCCCAAGTCAAGCCCTAAACTTAACCTTGTCTCTGTTAATGTCAAGTTGTCATAACAAAAACATTTTAAACAATGTCAACTTTGCTTTAATAGTGTCATAATTTACCGAATGACAATTAATGACAACAGCCCTAAACATTCATAGAGTAATTTATGTTCATAAAGTGTTATGTCATGTTTATGACAGTGTAATGTCAGTCTTATGTACACCCCTTCAAATAAAGTGTAACCAATAATTTAAATCCGAATCTAGGTGGAAAATGTTTTAGCATATCCTGTCATTGTCTACGCTGCTCTATCGTGTTCAGCTATACAGCGGAGAAAACAAACTTTTTTTTTTATTATCTGACCTGTGACACCCGCGTGGATGCGGGTGGACATCGGACTGTTGTTACACGTGTGTTTCTCTGTGTGTGTGTTTTTGCTGGACTTTGCTCTGCCTGCTCAGCTGTGCGTAGCAGAGCGAAGACAATCTTGCAAAAGAGGCACAGCGTGTTCCTCTCACACAAAAAACGTCCAGCCTCTGATACTCCTGAGCAGGATTTAGCACCGAACTCACCAAACCCAAAATAACCCGTGCAACATTTTGCACATTTAAATGCTTCCCTCCCTCCCGTGACACAAGCAAATAATTTTCCCTTCTTCCTCTCAGGACTTTAAAGAGCAGATAGTTCACCATGTAGCCACCATCCTCCTCATCAGCTTCTCCTGGTGTGTGAACTACATCCGTGCTGGAACCCTCATCATGCTGGTCCACGACTCCTCCGATTACTTTCTGGAGGTAAATGTGTGCAGTTTATTCCAGTGTCAGTAAACTCTTTTACTCTTTTATCACTACTACACAATGACCTGCAGAGACACGGAGGAATTTTATATACATATTAAAAATGGTTTCTGAGCAAACTGGCAGCACATAGAGATTGTTTTCATAATTTCATAATAAAGAGCGAGGAGGTTTGCAATGAAGTATGGACATTTTTTTTTCTAGAATTTGTCACATCTGTTAAGGCTCACGCTTATTTAAAAATCAAAAAGGGACTTCTTCACTGCTTTTCTTTGGCCCCCAAACAGTCTGAAGCTTTTAAACTAAAACTGTGATTATTAACTTCACTTTTACATGTCAAACCAAGCCTCAAACTCCTCTTTTTTTAATTTTAACAACAAAATAAAAAATTCACAGATTGTGCTCTAAAGAATCAGTACATAATGCTAAAATGTGCAGTGTAGTTTTAGGAAGTTACAAGATTTATTTATTTGTTTAACATATATGGAAAAAAAATAGTCCTATATAACATCAGGTTAGACGTCAACCAGAGCATGGTTTTGTGAACATACAGATAATAAAACCTGAATTTAGGAAATGTTTACAACCGTCCATGCCCAGAACGTTATTAAAATGGACAGAAACGTTTGGAACTATTAGTCTGGAAAATAATTAAAGTTTAAATTGAAAACTTGTAGGAATCCTGGTAATTTACAGGAACTGCATCGCTATATATTTTCACCCCATGTCAGGTGATTTAATTTCCCTCAACCACCTCAATAAGACTACTTAAGTGCCACTGCCTCAGAGATTTAGCTGAAGGGAGCAAACTGATCACACACTGCCACCTGGTGTTGGAAATGTGCATTTTTCCAGCCGCATTTGCTGGCAGAGAAACGAGCGACAATCATCCAGTTTAGAGCGACGTCCGTTTGTTTGTGCATTTCCGCTTTGAGTCGTCTTTTTACTGAAAAGCGCTCTATGAATAAAACTTACTTGTTTGTTTTGTGAACCGTTCTGTTTTCCTTTGACAGTCGGCTAAGATGTTCAACTATGCTGGGTGGCGAAACGCCTGCAACTACATCTTCATCGTCTTTGCTGCTGTCTTCATCGTCACCCGCCTCATTTTCTTCCCCTTCTGGTACACACAAACACTTCTTTTGATCCCTTCGTGATATTGTTACAGCGAAAGCTCAAATGGCCAGTATAGATAATGTCCGCAGACTGAAAATGCTTCACAGGGCACACCTCCTAGTCGACTGAAGACAACAGGATCCCCAAATAGAAATATACAGGATTCAATAGACACAAGTAAATGATGGAGCACTGCAAAAACGGATCTAAAAATAAGTACAATGTTCTTAAAGTTAGTGTATGTATCCTTCATTTGAGCAGGTAAATAATATTATCTGCCAATGGAATGAGTATTTTGACCCCTAAAATAAGATATTTAGACATCCTGCATTTGAAATAAGATGATGGAGATGAATTGTTCCTATTCTAAGTGCAAAAATCTTATTCCATTGGCAAATCATCTTATTTACCTGCTCAAATCAAGAACAAATACACTCATTTTAAAGAATATTTTACTTATTTTTAGTTCTGTTTTTGCAGTGTGCAAACTAAGGAGCTGGATGTTATCTTCTGTGCCACGTTCCCTCCTCCCTCATCCTCTCTGTGTGTTTCAGGATCATTTACTGTACGTGGATTTACCCAGTGACCGTCTACCCGCCTTTCTTCGGCTACTACTTTTTCAACGGGCTGCTCATGGTTCTGCAGTGTCTCCACATCTTCTGGGCTGTTCTCATCATCCGCATAGCGCTCCGCTTCCTCACCAACAACGTAAGCACACATCAGATATAGATACCCTTTTCATTCAGCGAAGACTCTTTGCCGATTCACCGCACTTCCTGTCTAGAATAATTTGTGGAAATGGAGGTAAAGGGGAATAGAGAGCAAAGAGGAGGATGTATATTGGGGGAAAAAAGCCTATGGATAAAATACAAATCATATTGATCGATATCGATGCTTATCAACAAATTGAAAAGTGCAGCCCTGGCTATTTTATGCTGTTGCTTAGCAACCTATTTTTAGATACAGAACACTGAATTCAAACTCCACCTTTTATTCAACCAACTTTTTACCAACATTGCAAGATTTTTAAAAGAAGAAAAAAGAACGCTTGCTCTCTGAACTCTTTGAAGGGGGCGGGGCATTCCTGAGTCTGCGTTTGTGATTGGTTGAGAGGATGTAATGACTGTAATATTATCCTACATGGCTAGAATGCATAAAGAAAGGAAAACTTTATTCTAATTGAACTTTTTATTTACCCTTTTTTTTTTTATCATCGATACACGTCTATCAATCGATATATATTGTTATTGAGTTATTGTCCAGCCGTATTCTGAAGTGAACACCTCCTGTGTAAGTAAACAGTTTTTGCAAGGTCAGTCAGAAGTTTACATACACCGATGGATATGAATGTCAGTAGTTTTAAGCTTTTTATGGCGCATTTCACTCACTCTTTTTCGGTGTGGACAGAAAGTACAACACACAACTTTAGTGTATCTTATAAACAAGGAGTTGAGTTTACTGTGTGTTTCCTCTAATCCACATAGGTACATAATTATACATACAGGCTCAAATATGTACAGTCACCACCCCTCAGCCCAAATATTTAGATGAATTTCCATTAGCAACAGCAAACAGGCTTAAATTGGAGGCAACCAGACAGTTCTTTCTGAAAACATTTCGCCACCTGTCCAGGAGTCTTTGTCAGTCCTGGTGGCTCACATTTGACAACCTGTTGTAGGTGCGCTGCTGTTTTTAAAGGACGTGGAGACCCATCCTCCTAAAGGCGCATTTTAAGTCAGAAGCAAATCAATGACCCATCCGTCGCTGTCCTGGGTCATTAGAGGCTGTTGCTTGGTGTGAGTGGAGTACTTGGTCACCTGAATCATGATGACACTGCTGGTGCACTGCAAAAACGGAACTAAGAACAAGTAAAATGTTCTTAAAAAATTGTCTTATTTACCTGCTCAAATCAAGAACAAATACACTCATTTTAAGAACATTTTACTTGTTCTTAAAATTAGAGTATTTGTTCTTGATTTGAATAGGTAAATAAGATGATCTGCCAATGGAATAAGATTTTTGCAATTAAAGTAGGAACAATTCATCTCAATCATCTTATTTCAAGTGCAGGATGTCTAAATATCTTATTTTAGGGGTCAGAATACTCATTCCACTGGCAGATAATCTTATTTACCTGCTTAAATCAAGGACAAATACACTAACCTTAAGAACATTTTACTTATTTTTAGATCCGTTTTTGCAGTGTGTAATCTCTGTGGACTGTGTTGGAGGACCGAGCTGTAAACACTGGGGAGTTGGAAACACAATCCTCCTCCTCTGTTTAGTGATGGCTTTTCTCTTTTGACCAAAATGGCTTCTTTCACCCCTCTTTCAAACCGCCTGTTCTCCCTGTCCACGATCTGGACATCATTGTCGTCAAAAGAGAGTCCCTTGTTCTTGAGGTGTGAGTGGACGGCTGAATCTGATTCAACAGTCTCATCATTAACAAGATCCTGGCATCTTCCTGGCTGCATATTTTACCACGCGCCTTTCCCAGAAATGGTCGGGTTCATTTTAGATCAGCTGGTTTCCAGGCACGTCCACGGCTTTTTAAGTAGACTGCAGAACTACTTAAGAAGGTTTGAGGTCAGTGCCGTCCCGAAAGCTGCTTATCCCCTCTAAAACCAATTTGCATGTGGGTTTGGAATCATCGTGTTTTTTCCAAGTTGTGGCTCTTATTTTCAGTTAATGGTGAACAATATTGTTGTTGTTTTTTATTAGTCCAACCACTTTGTACAAAGCACCAGCCTCACTAGCAGCTAAATTGACCCTCATTAAGATGCTATCATCACCATGCCAGACATTTGCTGCAGTGTCCTTAGGTCTTAAAGCCCTGTGACCGTAACTCCTCCAAACGTACTTACTGTCATGGTGGCCAAATAGTTAAAATAAGACGTTTGTTCGTCCGCATGGGAATTTCCGTCATGCTTAAAGGTGCCGATGGGTGAACTGGGATGGGAAAACTCTGAGGGCCACGCTTTGGTTCTGAAGGTTGAATCTTGGAAAACAATGGATGCATCAGATGGATGTTAATACCAATCCAATCAATCCACTTTATTTATATAGCACATTTAACAACAGAGAAAGTTTCCAATGTGCTGTACATAACAAAAAAAATAAACTAAAAAGGACACAGAAGACCACACGACTACGCTCTGTTAAAAGCCAAAGAATAAAAGTGGGTCTTAAGACGAGACTTAAAACACTCTGCCGTAGAGGCTGTTTGTATATGGAGGGGCAAAGTATTCCAAAGTCTGGGGCCAACTACAGAAAAGGCTCTGTTTCCTCTGGTTTTTAGCCTCGTCTTAGGCACTATTAGCTGAAGATCGACCTCAGAGCACGTGCCGGAGAGTAAATCTGGAGGAGGTCGGTGATGTATTGAGGAGCCATCCCATTCAAGGCTCTAAACACAAACAGTAAAATCATAAAATCAATTCTAAAACGAACAGGGAGCCAGTGCAGAGACGCAAGAGTTGGTGTAATGTGTAGATGCCATACCAAATATATGTTAAACTGGGTTTGCAAGCCTTCTATAAAACCCCTGACTGCATGGCTATTCAGGGTTTTTAGTATGCACAAACGCTGGGTCAATGGCAGGAAAACAGCTCATTTAAATGAGATTTGCCGTGTCTGATAAGAAGAGAGTTCAAACATCCGGCCAGGATTATGCTAGAACCCTGCTCACTGCCATAAAACGTCGCCGTGTTTGCATATATGTGAGCCTGGATTTATAACTTTGAGCCCGTGTGGGTTACAGAAAACAGGACGTTCAAACTTTTGCTTCAATTTTTTTGTTATTTTTTTTATTATATATTTCATTGAAGTTGTGTTTAATTATCATCACACCCTGAGAACAAAACAAAGGTTCAAATGTGTCATTTAAAGGCCAAAACTGATGACGTTCATTGCGGTGAATGAGTGTATGTAAACCTTTGACCTGTGCTGTACGTACTAGTGAAACGTGCCACATGTGGCACCTCCTGCATCCCGCCTCCTGCTTTAACGAAGCTCTTGCATGGATGGAGCTTGTTGTCGGGGTATGCATGTCCACCATGGGTGGGGCTGTGGCTTCTTCTGTTGTGCCTTGCACTTCTGCTCGGATGCCTGCAACCAGAATGCTGTTTTTAATGCACATCTAAGACGGAGGGAGTCAGATTAAAATCACAAGATAGAGCCAGCATAGAGGAAGAAGCTGAAAACAGAATGCCGTCGTCACTTCTCTCTTATTTGCAAGGCGGCCTGACTAAGACCTAAATGACGAAGCAGTGAGCCCGCTACTATTAGAGGGTGCAGCCTTTTGCTCTGTTGGACAAGGTCGGGTGGATCAGTGCATCAGGAGTACCAGAGAGGTTCTGGTACCCTGCAAAGTTAGGCTTGTTATTTATTTGTAAGGTTTCATATTACATGTTGTATAACTCTGTGCACAGGTCTCACTTCTTTGCTTCTAAGGAGCTCGACTTTCTCGTAATCTTTGTAGTTTGTCTTTATCAAAAGTTCTTCAGGCATTCTGATGCTCCTTAAAGGTTTCAAATTTTTTTTGTTTGTTTGTTTGTTTGCTTTAATTTTCCGGTTCTGGTGAATCATTGTGAAATTTGTACCTAAGATATGTGGAAAGTGGACAAGTGAAGGGAAATAGAAGAAATGTAAGGTCATCCACAGCTGATGATCAGTATCTGAAAACCATTTCTGTGAGAAACAGGAAAGGGATCCTGCAAAGATGTGAGAGATGCATCATCCCTCAGCTTTTCATTTATTGTACGACAGGTTTTAGATAAAAGTGCTTTGGGAATCAGCTTGTTAGATACTTTAGAATACTGTTCAAACTGTGGTGTCTTAAAAAAGCAGCACGACTAATACAAGACGAAGGTCTGACTGCTTGGAAGGACAACACAGAAAAAAGAGTGGTTACTCAAGACTTTTGCATTTCACCCAAACGGTCCTAAAAGTTTCAACACTTGTGTGTGAAGTGTGTGAAACTCATTCGTTCTTGCCCCAGCACTCAATGCAGTTCACAGTATTTATACAGCCTCATTTTCGCAACAAATGTCGTCTCAGGGCACATTACAATGCAGACAGATCCAGTTTGTATCCAAGTATGTCGAGAAACGCGATAAAAATCTGTCCAGTCCAATACAAAGAACCTGTAGCCAGAAGTGGGAAGAGTAGCCAGAAACTTTAGTCAAGGAAGAGTACCTCAACATATTTTTACTCTAGTCAAAGTGAAATGTACCCAACCAAGAAATTACTCAAGTAAGAGTAAAAAAAGTATTATCCCCCATCGAGTGACTATTTATAACAACTGATTTAACATTTTAAAATGATGTAATCAGGCAAAAATATTACATTTTGTACAAATTCTGGTATTTTAATGACTTAAAAACATTTACAAACAATAACAAAATCAGGCAGAAAGAAACACTTTTCTAAACAATGTTTTTCAACATAAAACTTATGAAACCAAGCAGTTAATGTATATACAGTAATTTAGGGCAGTGCAAATTACTTCCAATAACAATATTTACTGTTTACTGTGGTTACTTGACCTGGAAATGACTCGATGATGTCAGCAGATAGAAAATAACATTAAAAACAACTAAACTTGTGCACAAACAAGAAGTCTCACTTTAATATAAACTGTAGACGTTCATAAAGTTAGTCACAGTGGCTAGAGTAGCAATACTTCTTCATAATAGGCACTCAAGTAAAAGCAGGAAAACTACTCCCACAAGTATATTTTGTCCAAAAAGTTGCTACTCAAGTAAATGTAACCGAGTTAAAGTAACTAGTTACTACCCACGTCTTCCTGTACCATATTTAGGATCATTAAAGATCATTTAATGCATTCTCCTAAATGCCACACAACGTTCACAGTGATCTACTGTTTGAAACGGACCAGCAAGCCTGCAATGAGCCCAGTGACTGCCAGCAAAACTGTAAAATCAAGATAATAAAGGCTGATCAAGCTGCCCAGGAAGAAAAAGAGACACAAATAAACATGTAACAATTTACATTCTCGCTTCTTTAAACACGGATCCACGTTGAAGCTGCTGTCGTTTTTCTCTGACTTAGCAGCAGCAATCAGGAGTGAATGCTGCTTGTCGGGACTTTGATGCAATCAACTGGTTTCCTTATATAGGACATTTTTGACCAATCTGTATAATCTGACCCAATCTGTATAATATGATTGAACTTGACTTTGTAAAGTGCCTTGAGATGACATGTTTCATGATTTGGCGCTATATAAATAAAATTGAATTGAATTGAATTGAACTCCTACACTGCAAAAACGGATCTAAAAATAAGTAAAATGTTCTTAAAGTTAGTGTATTTATCCTTGATTTGAGCAGGTAAATAAGATGATCTGCCAATGTAATGAGTATTTTGAACCCTAAAATAAGATAATTAGATACCCTGCACTTGAAACAAGATGATGGAGATGAGTTGTTCCTATTTTAAGTGCAAATATCTTATTCCATTGGCAACTCATCTTATTTGTGTGCTCAAATCAAGGACAAATACACTCATTTTAAAGAACATTTTACTTATTTTTAGCTCCGTTTTTGCAGTGTAGACTGACAACACCGTCCAGGGAAAGTCTCTTTATCTATTTATTTTGTTCATTTCCCCCAGGAAAAAGTGGACGATGAACGGAGCGACAAAGACGAAACGGACGAATCGGAAGAGGAGGAAGAGGAGGGCAAAAAGCACGCAAAGAAAAACGGGCCCTTGCAGAACGGTCACACGGTCCACAACAACAACCACAGCAAGACCGAGTGACAGCGGACACGTGTGAGGAGGAAAGGAAAAAAAGGACGACAAAGAAGATACGATGCGGACGAGGATTGGGAAACGTTCCCTAAACCGGGGAGATTCGACACTGTTACTTTAACGCAGACACACACCCTCAGTCAGACTTTTAGAGAACACAGACATCGAGATCAACACTACACTAAGTGGCACTGCTTCTGCTTTGTCATCAGAGGAGAGGAAGAAAAAAAAAACAACAACCCACGTATCATCGTCTTCGTTAGATGTTTGTCCAGCCGACCTTTTCAGAGAGACGGGAGAGAACATGAAGAGGCTTCCAGGTGTGGAGGAGAAACAGGGAGGGCGACGCTGCTGCTTCAACTTTAGCTTTGATGTTTTTAACTGTGTGCCTTAGAGCCAGCTGGTAGCTGCCACGAAGCCATGTCATGGTGTTCTGCTTTAAAAACTGTGCTGCTTTATTAACATTTGGATGGTTGGATTTTATTTTTTATTTTATTTTTTCTCGTTTTGTTTTGTCATCACAAAGAGTGAAAACTGCTTTTAATGAGTGTGGGACACTAGGGCCTCTTCTTTTTCTATGCAACAGTGGCGTCTCTGGCACGATAAGTTAGGCGGGGCACAAAAACTCAACACCTGTTAGCAGCAACTGGTTTTTCTGTGATTAATATTACCTGACTTTGATAAATTTTAAATGAAACAGATAAATTAGCATAAACCAGCGCACTAGAAATGCCATTTTATATAAGCTAAATGTAATTTAATCTTTAAACATAGAATTACATTTAAAGGCTTACTAATAATGTTAATTTATTGAACAGAAAAGATTCACATCAATCCTTCAGTGAGCTAGCAAGGCCAACCATCACTAGATGGTCGCACACTATTAAGCAGAACGTAAACGTAGCGTGTGCATTTCTAGTGTTTTGATTGGATGATCCCAGCTTGGTGCCGTAGTATTTGTGCCCCACGGCTGTCTACTGAGAGCGTGTTGGGCGTGCGCACTGCAGTTTTAGATGTTCATTATTTAAACGAACGTTGGTGGGCCGGTCCCCAATATCAAGAGGATTTAGCCTACTGAGCTTGTCAGTTTTCTGGCAGACTTAGATATATAGACACAAATGTTTATAACAGAATTTTATCGGTAAGGGAATCTGTCTTTTTTTTTTACAATATTACTCATGTCCCACTGATTATTGCGAACTCAGAGCTCCACAGCGACATCGTAGAGCCGCCGGCGCTATGCAACGGTATTTCTGTTGGCTATTAATGACGTCTCTGCACAAACGTATGAAGGAATATTTTGCAGTCAGTGCAGCCTCGTGCCATCTATGAAGTATTTGGGTTTCTGTTTTGAAACGAATCGCCTCCTTTCTGTTCGGACCTTTGTCCAACGGGGCTCAGTTTGTACAGTTCAGCTAAAGGCGCGTCTTACTTTCTGAGAAGAAGTCGAGCAACAGATAAAAAAAGGAGCTCTCAGTCCTGCCAGCGGTTAAAAAAAACCCAGCCGAGTGTGTTTCAGACTCAGACGCCTCACTGATGATGCCACCCACTGAAAACTGATGACTCAGCATACCCATGTGGAGGGGGGGGTCTCTGAGTTTTGCAGAGTAAACTTTAAATAAGCCAGACTCCTTCAGTTCACTGCCTAATAATGCCTGAGGTTACGTTTATTAGCCTGCAGGAGAAACAAAAAGTGTTGATCTAAGTTAACGAGTATTCTATTAGACTTGGGAGGGGAGGGGGGGGGTTGCATTAATGTTTTTAATATTTTTTAGAATTTTTTTGAGTTTTAAAAAGTGTCTCATCCGTGTTGTCATGCTTTCATGTACGTAAAGTGCCTTATTTGTAAGGAACGAGGTGTTCTCCTGCCTTCATGTTCTCTCCCTCATGTCTAAGACCCAAACACGTGTCATCCCATCACGCCCCGGCTTCAAACACGACTCTCATTCCTCTTAACAACTAACCCACGACCGACCAGCAACCATGATGCAGAAGAAACATCCGAGGCCTGATTACAGTGTTATATTTGTCGTTTTGTACTTTTCTTTTGTTTTAATGATGCCTAAATATTGTTATTAATGATAAAGACAAAAAAAAAAAAGATGAATCACAAAGAAAACACTTTGGAGTTGTCTGTGTCTAAACTGTGTCTTTAAGGACTCTACACACTGACACAAAAAAAATAAATAAAGATTTTATTAATTTTATACTTAGATTGCTTATTTTTGACAATCTAGTGTTTCGAAGTTGTGTCGAGTCAGACAGCGGCGGCCATATTTACTGGCACCCCTGGTAAAAATGAGTAATGATGGTTTTTGCTGGCACATCACAGAGCATCATATAAATTAAGTCATTTAGGCTAATCTTCACAAATTTGGGATCTTAAACTTAAAAGCCTTTTTTTTTATTTGATGCAGTTTGCCAAAATAAAGCGTCTTCTATTGAGCTCTTTGAAACAGTAATCTATGCATTTCTTACATCTAGGCTGGGTAACTGTAAGGCGCTCTACTATGGAGGTAGTGACGCATCCATTAGATGTCTTCGCGTTGTGCAAAACGTTTAGCAGAGACAAGAGACTTGAGCACATTAACCCCATTTTAACATTACTTCACTGGCTACCCGTACGTTTCAGGACCCTTTTTGAAGTTCTTTTTATTTGTTTTTAATTCTCTTTAATGGCCTTTAAGTGCTGATTTTTATTTATTTTTTTCAGCTCACTCTACAGATTTTTTCTTGGGCTGAGAAATGCGATGAGTTAAAAATGAAAGAAGGTTTATTCTGTATCCACTGAAGATTTTCTGTAATGATTCGGTCATATGCTTCAGATTATTAACAAGGTTCCCAGAGCCACGACATCACAGATCTTCCTGCTTTACGGTGGACTTCAGGTGCTTTTCTACACACTATCTGTATTCCACCAGACCCACTTGGAGTGGTTGTTGCAGAAAACTTCACCTTCCTCGCTGCCGTCCTGCTCTCTGTGCTGGCGGCGAGATAATATGGGTCCTCGTTCAGCCTAGGGGCCAGTGGCGGAGAGAAATGGGTTCTTGTGCAGTGTTTCTACCCAAGGGGAAAGAAAAGGTCAGGCATTATTAATTAAATATTCATTCAAAAAATGTTATTAACTTAAAAAAATTAAATAAAGAAGGCATTTAATGCTTCAGTTATATTTACATTACAAGGAAGAGACCAATTGTGTCCCCAGTTATTTAGTCAAAAACAATTATTTCTTGACGTGATTGTTTTCCATTCATTGAATAATGATATAGGTTTTCTTAAATGAAATTATGCAAAAAGAGACATTCTAATCCATTTAACATCCTTATAGAGTGGCCAAACAACATGGCCACTTCATATGTCGCAGAATCCTTTAAACTAATTGATCAATTTCTCCAAAACTTTTTTTTTATATTCAAAAGAAGGAAAGTGCTTTTTTTAAGGAATAATTTGATATTGTATTGTTTTATTCATGTATTTAGATATAATAAATCAGTTTTCAGGAGTAATATATTTTACACAGCCCATAAAAAGACCCGCATAAAGCTGACTAACAATCCAGTGCAGATGTGATCCTAAAGAAATCCCAAATGGACAAGATATTTCAATTCAAAACCATATATTGTATTACTTTGGTATTTATAATCTTTTATAATCTGGTCAGATACATGTATCATCTTTTTGTTTTCATCAGGAACAGACCATGCCAAAAGCTTGGGGGAGGGGTTAAATGATCAGAGCTGCTTTACAGCCCTAATGCCCCCCATGGGACAATCAGTTTGGCTGTGTGCGTCTGCTAAACAAAAGGTTTGAAACTCTGCATCTTTTACTGCTGCACGTCTTCCGTGCTCCAGTCGTGGACCATGCACCCGCTAAACACCTTCAGGGTAGAAGGTTTTTGCATTTTTTCTAAACAATGCAAGATCTAAGCTTGCTGTGAAATCAAAGGGATTTTCACTCATTTAA
This sequence comes from Fundulus heteroclitus, assembly GCF_011125445.2. NCBI lineage: Eukaryota > Metazoa > Chordata > Actinopteri > Cyprinodontiformes > Fundulidae > Fundulus > Fundulus heteroclitus. Next base: position 26,528,419 of record NC_046363.1, read on the forward strand.
AGTGTTTGTTACTATTTGGATAGTGCAAACATCATGGACCCTATAGAAATATTAAACACGGATGACAGAAATACCAGAATTTTATGTGAGAGTTTGATGGGGGATAAGTTGTCTCTCATATGCTACAGTAAAAAGGTTCAATATCACCTATTTTATTCAAAATGAAATATTAACTTGTTTGATGTTGTTGATTAAGAACAGTGAGATAAAAAGGTGGTTTTATGTCACAAATGTGTTAAAATGGAAAAAATACAAACAAAATCAACTTAATTTTGTTGCTTTCCTGTTTGACACCTTAATCCAGGGGTTCCCAAAGTCGGGGTCAGGACCCCCCCTGGGGTCACAAGATGATCCGAATGATGATGCAAAATTTCTGACTTTACAATGTCAGAGACATACTTGAATAAATGTAGCAAGTTTATGCCTTTAGTCATGGAAAAAGATTTCTTTTTTTGCACATTTATGAGTTTTCGGCATCGGAACATATCCAAGATTTTTATGGCAGATATAACAAATCTCAAAATTGCAGAGTTTTTAAATCACAAGAATAAAGTCATAATATTAGATGTACAAAAACAAAGAACATTACGAGAATAAAGCTAAAACTGTGGATCGATAGCCATCTTTCCATCTAATTTTCTTTTCCATTCCTAATTCTGATTCTCTTTTCCTTTTCTAATGCAATATTTCAAAATTTATTTTGCAGAAACACGACTAGTAGCCACCAAGTGCTGCTAATTCAAGGTTGCTGTCTCCAGCCGGGACAGGCGTCTTCGGCAATGCTCTGCAGCATAATGAAGGGGCCTTTAAGGGCAAACAAATCTGAGTCTACCATTTTCCACTAAATGAAAAATGGAAAACACTAGAAAGTGTAGAATGTTGAGTGGAAGTCTCTGTACTTTCACATCAAGCTTAAAAAAGTTGCTAAAACTTGAATGTGACATCCTAAACTCTATGGGCCTCAGTCACCCTGCAACAGTTTTAGTTTTTTTTACAAATAGAAGATTATTGTTTTGTCTCTCCATTTCCTTTTGTTTAAATTTCAAAAATGTTATGTATATCGTTCATATTGTATAAGCCAGGTACTTTGAATTAAATCATTAGTTGATGAACATTTTCACAGGATGTGGTTCAGAGATCTGGATCTGGATCTCACTTTTATTGAGTTCTTTGGACACATTCTGCTCTGAAGAAACCTTTCAGCTGACCCAGAACTTTCTTCTTTCTAGCCTGGGAATAAAGCGCAATCCAGAGACCGCAAGCGGAGAATGTTAGAATAAGGATGTGTTGATTCTGCTCCTGTACCATTTTTGCATTTCGGTATCTATTCCTGCTTCATTACACAAATATGTATTTCTTTGTGTGCTACTTCCTTCTTCCTTCAACTGTAAATTTTCAACCTGCAGCGCACCTGTATGAAAACAAAAGGTACTGATTGCAAGAAAAATACAGATCACAATCAGTTGTTTACCCTGTCCTGTTTTAAAAACAACACCCTTAAATGAAAAGGATTTTCACATGGCATGTTTGCATAAGTACCCCATAATCATGCCAAAAAAAACAAACAAACAAGAGAATTACGAGAATTACTGTGATCATGTAAGCTATTTCGTCTTCTCGTAGGAAATGGTTTGTAATGAGTTGATTGTGACGAAAAGGGCTAAATTTATTGCTCTTGACTTTTGTACCAATGTAAATAACATGTCCTTGGCTGTCCTACATGTGGAACAGGGCGTAAAATGATTGTAAATGATAGGAGGGATCAACAAAACGCTAAATGGAGCTTTAAATGCTTATAGAGGTCACACAGACTATATACAATGCCTTGCAAAGGTATTCAAACCAGTTTTAAGTTTTTTTTTATTATTAATAATTATTATTATTAAGTTATTACAACGTCACAGATTTTGTTTGTGTTTTGGAGCGTTTTCTACTTATTAGATGACTTGAATACAGAATATTCAGGGATTATTTAGAGGCTGCATACAAGTGCCCACCATGTTCTGGATGTTATTATTTGTAAAAAAACAAAAAAACAAAACATAAAGATATATATATATATATATATATATATATATATATATATATATATATATATATATATATATATATATATATATATATATATATGAGTCCCTGTTCCGTGCAGAACTGACGGCCGACCGGCATGTCCCACAGCTAGCGGGGAAGAAAATATGGGTTTCCCAAAAACTCTACGTCACTGGCAGTTTACTAACTGACCTCCAATGAAAAGCGGGAGAAACAATGACGTCATTGGTATCTGTCTGACCGGTGTCCAATAGGAATAGCAGAACGAAATGCAGTTTGAGACTTTTTATTTTTTGCTCGGAAACGCCATCTTACACAGAAAGGGGGGGGTTTAAACGGGCTGAAAGCAGGAAAACGGGGGCAGTGACAGGGATTAATTATTTGGCTGTGATCGCGTTGGACATTTTCCCATTGCTCTGAAGTAGCATCAGTTATGGCTGTGCTTTTTTTTTTTTAAGGAGTAGCGAGAACGCGCCTGGAAAGCCTGCACTGGTCGGCCTGAAAGCTAGCTCAGCCAGGGGGCAGAGGAGGGCGGAGAGTTTGGGGATTTGTTTTCCGCTGTGAAAGAAGTTATTTGTTTATGTTGTTCAACGCAGATATGTCCTCTTCAAACCCAGGTAAGGAGGAGTCAGTCAAGTTGACAGCTTACCTTCATTACTGTGCAGCTGTTAATACATTTTGAGTTGTTTCTCGTCCGTGTTTCTTATGTAAACACTTATCTAAAGATAGCGTGACAGCGAATGCTAAGTTAGCTTAGCATCGAAGCTAATGCTAACGGGAGCCGAGCTGGTTGTTGCACAAGAAGTTGGCAGCTAACTGGCTTTTAGTGCCTTTTTTTTGTTGTAATTGCTCGTTGTGTTGTTGAAATGGCTTTAATGTGGCTACATTCACACGGTTGGTAAATTTGAGATGGGGAAAATTAAAAATATAAAAAAAACAAGTTGGCTAACTGTCAAGCTGTTCTCGGTTAACTCGCTCCAGATGTTATGTGTTTGTAATGTTTGTAGCTGTGAAGCTAGCCTAGCCATGTGTCGCGGTACCCCTGCTATCGTTACACCTTAAACCTTAAACCAAGCGGGGGGTTTTCCTTCATTTTGAGGCGCATTTCACGCACAACACATATGCGGCCGAGAGTCTATTCAGCGTAGAGTCCAGTTCGCGGTTTGGTTTCCTTTTCGGTGCTTTAAGCACAAAAGGAAATCACCTGTCATCTCTGCGCTACATTGAGTGTGTCCGCCGCTGTGTTATTAATAGACTTAACAGACCCTGGTCTGGGGATGGGAGCGAGTGGGAGCCAGAACGGCGGGGCTGGTGCACCCAAAGGGACCAACAAAAGACGGGCAGCGTAAGTCTTTCATTTATGTTTTTTTTTTAACCTGTAATCTTATGTTTATTCTCCCTACTGCTCTGTTTCTCATGAAAACAATTCAAAAAAAGGTCCCCATCCTGTGCTTTACATTACAGATCAGACTTTGATGAAGATGAAGGAAACAAGCTGATGAGGTGATTTTTCTCTCAATGTTTTATTTTGTTGTTGTTGTTGTTGTTGAGCGGTTTTCACACATGAACTGTGGACCAGAATCAGGCCTCCACTTGGACACAATCTAGTAGTGCTGGACGATTATAAAAAAAGGAGGAAGCATATTGATAAAATGGAAATCTTAAGTCGATATCGATAATTATCAACCAATTAAAAACGTATGTTTTAAGTGCAGCCCTCGCCATTTAATGCTGATTCTTAGTGACCCATTTTTAGATGCACAACACGCAAAGACTGAATTCAAACTCAACCTTTTATTCAACAAACCTTTTACCAAAACTGCAAGTTAAAAAAAAAAAAAGAAAGAACATGTGCTCTCTGAACTCTTTGAAGGTGGAGGAGCATTTCTGGGTCTGTTTGATTGGCTGGGAGGATGTAATGACTGTAATATATGCACCATGGCTATAATGCAAAAGGAAGGAAAACTTTTTATTGACCCTTTTTTTCTATCATTGATAGACATCCATCGATCGATCGATTGATATATATTGAATTATGGTCCAGCACCACAATCTCAAATGCATTCTCTATAGCAAAGGCTGGACACGGGTTAGAAAGTCTCCTGTCTGCAAGCAATCTAGGAAAGCAGCTGAGGATGTGATCTATCCCTAAATATTAGAGTAAATGGTTGGTTTGGAAATTCCAGTAAAGCACCAAAAACCTGCGGCTGCCTTCATGCACCAGCTAGAGTTTTTTTTTTGTGACAGATTTTCAGTTGATGGTTTTTGTAATACTCTGACTTTGAGCTGATTCTGATTTATCTTTAAGACCTAAATAAATGTAATCAAAAGACAAAATGATGGCTAGTATAAAGGTCACAGCTTGTATTATCAATTAGTATGGTTAGCATTAGTAGCTGTTAACAGCTTTGTGTGTATATTCCCTTCAGGATGTAAACCCATAGACGGGGGTCCTGGTGAATTTCAGGCTTCAACATCTTTGTACACCTTCTTTTATGTCTATAAGTTGCAATTTCATCCCTTCCTCCTACAATGTTGTGCCTGTGAATAAACCATTTTGCCTCCATGTATTCAAACTGTGGCAAATCCGTTTATGTTTGGTCGTTGGTGTTTTCATGAATTCTAGAGATGAGCAAAATTCTCAGATATCACTTGTGATTTAATTTAAGTTTCTACTATCTGAAAACACTCCTTTATTGGGTTAGATCCCTGTGTGGGCCTTTGGATTTTAGAAAATAGGGTAGATCATCACGCCTGATGAAACCAAAACAACTCTGAGCAACCTCCTGCTGGTCGTTGTGACTTACTGAAGTTTTTTATTAAAAGATTAATTAATTCACACTACATAGTTAAATACCTATGAACAAACATCTTTCTGACTGGTAGTAAACAGAAGTAGGTTAGGGTGAACTTGAGCTATGAATGAGCAAATTTATCAGGAGCTTTTCCCTGCCAGCCAGCAAATGTAAATTAACCTCTGATGGCGCCTTTATGTCTCATTCAGTGGAGGGTTTTTCATAATATGAGCACAACATCAGGATCCAATCCGTTCACATGTTTAGGGGCAGTGTATTTATTTTTTTACTAAATTTATGTGGCAGAAAATAAGAGTTTTGCCTTTTTTAAGATTAAAATGGAAGCTACAGATACCTCTGCCAATTGCTTCATGGGTCTTGGGTGAGGCTTTTAAGTGATTGCTCACTGTTGACATTCTTTGCAGAAAGTAGGCCTGGAAAATGTCAAGGGCACAGAGCATGTGTGAAACAAGAGTTGGCTCGGTGAGGTAAAATGCTCATGTTTGAATAATCTGAGCTGCTGCGATAACGCCGTTCTCTTTGCTCTCTGTCAGATTTGATGATGAAACGGGAGGCTCCAGCAATGAAAAAGAGCGCTTTGCCAGGTACGGGTTTAGTCGGGAGAACAGAATGTCATTGGAGGCTGTTTGTGGGATTTAATAAAATAACCCTTTACCCCTATTCTCTTTCCTACTGCAAGTTTTTTTTTTCCTTGTTTCTGTTTTGTGTGTTACCCTTTTTTTTTGTTCGGTAGTGACTTTTGGGGCCGGTGTTTTTAGTAGGCTGGTTTTATTTCCAGGTTTCTGGAAGACGATCAGAGTTTTGCAGATAAGGAAAAACTAGCCAGGTATGGCATGTAGCACCGGGGACGGTTCCCTCTCCCGCTTGTATCCATATTGATATGGAATGCGATGATCAGACGCTATCCTGTCCTGCGGGGATCCCAGCACATTGTCATTTTGACAGCACAAAATTACCAGTACCTTTTTTGTTGTTGTCCCTCAGCGTTTGTTTTGGTGCTTGTCAGAAAGGCAGCTGGTCGTCTCTCGCAGCCTGCCGTCGTGTTATGTGTCACTAACCACACTTGTGTTTGTGAGTCTGAGTCTTCTTTCTTTCTGCTAATCCCTTCGGCTTGAGCAACTGTTCTCTGTCCCTTTTGTCTCCCTCCCTCTCAGGACAACTGAAGGCTCTTTCCCTTTCTGCACTTGCTCTCTTTTGTCACACAACCTGGCCTCAAAAGGCCAGTTATTCTTCCTTTCTCACTTGCAAAACTTTCACCGCAAACATTTATTTCTTTTTATGCCTCCATAACTTCTCTCTTACATTATTTATTTTTTCATTCCCAGCTCCACTGCCTAGTTTTCACGGTTACGTTGCAACTCCAAACTCCGCTCCGCGTTGCCCACCCTCCCATCTGTTTTCCCCCCATTTCAATCGCTGCTTTCTCTCTCCATTCCTACCGACCCATTTCCTCACTCCAGGGAGAACCACAGCGAGATCGAGAGGCGGCGGCGGAACAAGATGTCCGCCTACATCGGAGAACTGTCGGACATGGTGCCCTCGTGCAGCGCGCTGGCACGGAAACCAGACAAGCTAACCATCCTACGAATGGCGGTCTCCCACATGAAGTCCCTCAGAGGAAATGCCAATACTAATGCCGACGGGTCATACAAACCTTCCTTTCTCACCGATCAGGTATGAGAACAGAGGAAAAGGGGATTATCTGATGCCTGACATGATCTTGAATTCAAGCTAGCCTAATTTTGTTAAAGCTATACATATAAGTTACTGTTTTGTTGTGAGTCATCATTTATTTAAGATGAAATCTACCCTCCGACAAACCAAATTTGTCACTTTTGTGCATGCTTTTGGTCAAATTCCTTCTTTAATGGTGTTTACTTGTATTCTGTGCGGGTGTGTCAAAACATTTAAGACAAATGAAAGAAACCTGCATAGATTACAATCAAATCTGCCCGCAATAAAACGCATGGAGGCAGCCGGGCAGACTTGATCAGATCTTCAATGATCCTTTGAAGCCCAAGTTGTGTTTTAAAGAAAGAAAAAAAAAATCAGATCTTTTTAATTTGTGTTCAAATGGAGTCACTTTTGAGTCACTGCCGGAAACTTCAGTCACACACCTTTAAGTGCAGCCGAAGCCAAACTCCGGCGGAAACTTCTGATGTTGAACCCTTGCAACTCAAGTGCAACTTGAATGCTTTGTGTCTGTACATATCTGTCATCCGCCATTATGTTTACCAGTTCCAGCCGATCACTTTGATATTTCTGTCGTAATTTAACAGCGAATCAAACATAATTAGTGGGATTTTTCTTTCTTCAGTGGATTTTCCTTGAAACATTGTTGTACTTCCATCTGTGAAAAAACGCTCTCTGTATGAGAAGTCCAGAGAGCCATTTAACATGCAGGCTGTAAATTGGGCTGCAGTTAATTCACTGAGCTCAAAACAGAGGAAGACTGAAAGTAATACTTTATTGAAAGCTGCTTGTTAATCTACTCACATTGTCAGCTGTTAAATAAGTGAACCGCCACAATTATGAGCAAAACTATGAACAAGTCGGCAGAAAACAAACTGAGGAAAAAAACGTGAAAAACCTTCAACTTGTGAGAAAATAGGGATTTTCGTTTTATTGCGAAATATGCTAGTTAACGTTATGAAGTAACCCCTCAATGCTTTAAATGACTGTTTCGAAGGTTTTAAAATGGTAAAGTTTGTGTGGAAAAACAGGATGTTTTGATCTTAAAAAACCCCTGAGCTGTATTTTCACGTCGGGGTGTGAAAAACCGTGACTCATTAGTTTACCGCCTTTGTGCGTCTGCGCGCATGCTTGTGTTAACGCGTGTCCGCCAATAGGCTCCGTGATTAAAGACAGCAGACGGCTACTTATGTGGCTACTTTACTCTGTTTGAAAGATAAACTGAGTTTCTGTGACTCGTGAAGAAGATGGACCGACCAGGAGCGAAGGTGCGGCTTGCTCAGCGCTCCACATGTCACCAGGACCCAGGACTGATTATTGCCAGATTATTTAAAGTGTGTTTAACAGAAGACTTAAAAATGTATGTTTCTCCTGTTTCAATCGCAGGGTCAGCTAAATGGTACAAAAAGCGTTCTGAACAGGTGCGAACATCTCTATTCATTCCTGCATAATCAGCAGACGCGCTCATCACTGGCTCCTAAACTCTGGTCTTTCAGATAGAAATACACAATCTCTTCTTTTGTATGATTGATAGCTGCTAAACCTGGAAGATTGCTCCGTGAGATTATTTCTTTTTTATTGTAAGCCAAAGAGAAATGTTATCTTAACAAGTGCCCATAAAACGTTTTTTAAAAGTTCCTTTGAAAAAAAAAAAACAGAACGAGCAATTAAAAAGCAACAACACCATTGTGCTTGATGCAACTTGCAGACACAAAAACATGCAGAGGTAAAATAAAAAACTTAAACTGTTTCACATTCACCGATTTGGTAAATAATTGTTTAAGTTTTTTACTTGCTTGACATGATCTCCTCTGATCTCCTCTGCAAAGATCAGGGAGAGAACAGGCCTCGGAGTGCCAGCATTCAAAGGGTCATATTTCTTTTTTCAAATTTTATTTGATTTCCACAAGTTTGTCTTCGTTGGAAATCTTAAAGGCCCCTTTTTCCGAATCTGTAAATCATTTAAAACAGCCCCAGGGAGACTTGTTCCTGTCACATATCCATAGAGGTTTGACATCCGGTTGTTTTCTGTTGACTAAACCAAACTTAAAAAAAAAAAAAAAGTTTTCTCTTTTTTGTCTCCCTTGGGAGAAATTGGCCTCAGACAGAGGGTTGCACTCACCCATAAGATCAAAAATATGATAAATAATTTAAAACCAATATTTAAAAAAGTAATTTATTAAAAAGCTCATCACTAACACAATTTCATTGAATAATTAAAAAAAAATGTGATTAAAAAGTGGAGTTAACTGTGCCGTATTCTCTTGATCAGAAGAAACTGAAGGAACCGATGCAACCATAAAAAAACAACACATGCTCCTGTAAGCTCTAAATACATTATTGAAGGACCAACCTGGTCAGTCAGGACTAAGTTATCTAGTTTTGCATTGTTCTGGTGGTGTTCATCTCATGCTGTGTTCATTAAAGGCGCATAGTGCAAGTTTTGAAGTTTACATTTTTTTTCTACGCAAGTGCCCTTACAAACGTGTAAAATGAGTTTCCCTCTATTTACCACAGTTGCCTCAATGGGCCCCATTAGTTGGTTCATAAGAGATTAATTTGGGCTGAATCCTCTCCTCCCGTGCACGTGCACAACACTGGTGTCAAATTTTCCTAATACCTGAAGGGATGCTCCATGTCTTCATCCTAAGTTTAGTAAAACATACTGAGAGTGGTGAACGTGAGAAGGAGCTGTTAAAATACAGTCTGCCTGTCTGAGGATGGTCTGTTGAGGAGCTGCCGTCTTAATCAAAGTTTGAAATCTGGGACGCTTGTTTACGTGCCGTCCACGTTTTTGAGTTCTGTTTTTCAGCTGTATAATAATAAAAAAAAAAAAAGTCACAAATAAAATGTTGACAAAAAAAAGTTTAAAATCTGAACTTTTGATGTTACAGTCAAGTTACCAAACCAGAATGCAATGTCATTGCTTTATAGCTCGGTAAAAAAAACACAGAACAACTTGAGTCTGGGGAGAAAGTGCAGACACTGTCGGATCCGAGCACAAACGCCGTCCCCTTGTGTTTTCCAGCTGAGGTCATTGTCTGCTAGCCTCGTGAGACCATCCTGATCTCGCGAGCTTTCAAGGTTTCACTCGCAGATCAGTCTGGCTACTTTCCATTAAAGAAAATTTGGAGCCGTTCACCAAACGAACGTCCAATCAGCGTTGGCTTTGAGGCGGGTTGAGGTGTGACGCAACGGGAAGCGCGACAGTTCAGTCTAAAGAACATGGCGGCTTCAGCCGATGAAACTAGCGTTAGCGTGGCTATCGAGCAAGTTTTATCGGAATTACAGAGTATTTATTCACTGAAAGAAGAGCAAAACACTGCTCTGGAGGCTTTTCTCAGCGGAAAAGATGTTTTTGCTCTTCTCCCGACTGGTTTCAGCAAGAGCTTGCGGTTGTGTTTTCGTCGTCGCTGTTAGTACGTCATATGCTTCGTTGATCTGATTGGTTTATTTGGCCCGTCTATCACCAACATAGGCCAATCAGCTAACCAGTATTTTCGCCCCTTCCCAAAATTACTTCAACGGAAGGTTTCCAGATGGATATGCGGAGCAAATCTATCTGGCGGAGTCAGGTTAATTGTCTGTGACTTCCCAGGTGTTTCAATGAGTTCCCTGGGCGAAATGTCGTGCCCCTGCACGGCCATCTCCACGGTCTTCGCGGGGTTAATATGGAGCTGGTGAGCATCTCACCAGCTCACGCACTCATACACTGCACACCTGTGGCTCTCTAAGCTGCTGAGCAGGTTGAGTATAATGGTGCCGTTGGGTAAATTTCACAACATATCGATTTGGCTGAGAGCTAACGGCGTCATTAATGGAAAGTGTGAATAATAAAACTAAACCGACACAACCCTGTGCTGCCAAGTTAGGTATCAGAAAAGTTTGCTTTAAACTGCTGGAGCCTAAAAAAAACAGGAAGGAATGATGCCACTTAATTAAAAATGGGTTCGCATTCGGGGGTTTTCAGAAGAATGTTGCTCAATATAATTAAAAGCAGAGCTAAAACCAATAAATACCAGTGTTGCGTTATGTAGAGGGACTCTCCAGATGTTTTACTACCAGTTGCATAACGCTTACACTGTCTGCACTTGTACTCGTTTCCTTGGCCTGCATCTGTAGGCCGTAGGTCAACAGTTGTGCTCAGCGATTGTTCATCCGCAGGAACTGAAGCACCTCATCTTGGAAGCGGCGGACGGCTTCCTGTTCGTGGTGTCGTGCGAGACGGGCCGCATCGTTTACGTCTCGGACTCGGTCACCCCCGTGCTCAACCAGTCGCAGTCTGAATGGCTGGGCTCCTCGCTTTATGACCAGCTCCACCCGGACGACACAGAAAAGCTCAGGGAGCAGCTGTCCACCTCGGAGAACAACAACACGGGTACAGTAAGACGTCTCACGAGAGGTCTTTTCAAGGAGATGATGGCATAAATAATAAATATAAATTCCGTCCCGTTTGCTTGTAAAGGGAGGATGTTGGACCTGAAGACGGGAACGGTGAAAAAGGAGAGTCAGCAGTCGTCAGCTAGGATGACTATGGGAGCACGGCGATCCTTCATCTGTAGAATGAGGTTAGACTTGCAGATTACTAATAAATGAGGCGGATGCATCCTTTTAAAATGGCATTTTGTGCACATATCGATGCTCAAATGGGTGCTGTTGTGGCGTTTTTGCAGGTGTGGCACATGCCCAGTGGAACCGATGTCCATGAACAGGCTCAACTTTCTCAGGAGTAGGAACAGGTGTGCAAACCAAAATGCATTTTGCTTTGAATTACCCATAAATAACAGTGCAGATAAGATCCACGGCTAACACAGTCGATGCATTTTTTATTTTTTTTTTATTTTGCTTTCACATCAGGAATGGTTTAGGAACACCCAAGGAAGGGGAGCCCCAGTATGTTGTGGTCCACTGTACAGGGTACATAAAATCCTGGCCCCCCGCAGGTAAAATAAGTGGGGATTTTTTTCTGTTGCATGGATGTTTACTCTTATCATGGCCTCTGCTGAATATGAAATACCAGAATTTTCAGTAGTACATGTAATTTGCTCTGTTTTATTATTTGTATTTCAGGCGTATCATTAACAGATGATGAAGCAGACAACAACCAAGGGAGTCGCTACTGTTTAGTCGCCATTGGGAGATTACAGGTACGGTAGTAACATAAATGCAATCAAAACTGTCTCTAAAAAGTTACTTTTAATGGTAGTGTGTTGGATTAGGTTACAGATTGATTGCATTTATGCATCTGTCCACTAAAGTAAAAACATTTCAGACAGATTGAGAATAAAATGTAATTGTTTTTGAAATATTAGCATTTTATGTTCTAGAAGCATTCACAAGGTAGATGATTACTAATATTTGGACTGTTTCACAATTATTAATGTTGTTCCTAAAATCTGGGTACATTTTGTGTTTCAATGGAGATATGTAAGGAGATAACCACATGAAACTAACAAGCAGAACTGAAAATAGATCTTGCTAATGGAGTTTTTTACGAAGTATCCATGTGGCTTGGCCGCATGAGACTTCATTCTAGTGACATCCGGATCAGAAAATTGTTTGTCGCCAACACCGATCAAAGTTATCTAGGGTTGTCTGTTTGCATGTACGTTTAAAATGTTGTAAAAGAAGCATGTTATCACGTTAGTGTGATCTGGGCTACTAGTTAAAGCTAAATAAATGCTAAAAAAAAAAAAAAAAACTAACTGAATGCTTAGCCAATAAATCACTAATGTGATAAACATTATGGACCACTAAACTTACTATTCAAACTCCAATTTGCTGCAGAGGTACAAGACGGAGCTGTTTTTATACCCCACAGCTGCAGGGCTACTGACAAGACAATTTCTCCAGGGTGACAAAAACATTTCATAGCAATACTGATTTGAAATTCAATGCAAGACACATGTTGGACCTTTAAAAGGGCTCCACACTGATGGTTTTAGAGTTAAAAGCAGGATTTCAACTAATATGCAATAAATTGTCAAAATAATGACCAGGATTTGTAGCCAGTGCTATAAGATAACCATTTTAATGCATTTAAGGCATTTTAGGTTTACTAGCAATAAAAAAAGTTGATTTGGGGGTGAGTTACACTTTAAAGGGGCAGATATTTGATTTTAGAGATCTATGTGTCTCAACACATTCAGCAGCTTACATGAAACTCATGTCTTGCTCCTGTTGATGTGTTTGTATGAAAAGCATCTCAGTGAAGTACTCGGCTAGCATGCTCGTGCCAGCATGTCTCCTCTCTGTTTTGATATGACTTGTTGATAATTGCACTTGTAACGTTTAAGTGCGTGGTGACCTAATTGCGGCTGAACAAAACATACAGAAAAACTTGTTCACCCGCTTCTTAAAATTTGCAGCTTCTTCTAAAACGTTCTCTTATTTATTGGCTGGTATGTCAGCTGCTCGTTTTCCCTGCAAAGGGCTGTATTGGGATATCCAAGCAATTTGAATAATTCAATTCAATTTTATTTATATAGCGCCAATTCATGAAACATGTCATCTCAAGGCACTTTACAAAGTCAAGTTCAATCATTTTATACAGATTGGGTCAGATTATACAGATTGGTCAAAAATGTCCTATATAAGGGAAACCAGTTGATTGCTGAGTCCCAAGCAGCACCGTGTACGTTATTGACACAAGTATTAGCTTGATTTTAGATATAAATTATTTTTTCTGGTCATTATACAGCACTTTGTACGTATCGATGCTGCCCTTATTAAAAACTTGCCTATGTAACTTGAGAGGGTCGGATCCGTCGGTGAATGGGTCATGTGACCTAGCTCTAGGTTACGGCATTCTGAGCTCAGACTATCCTAACAACAAAACAGATCAGACGTATTTCTGGCTCTCTGATGTAGGATTTTAATCTGGAGGGGTGAATTTGGCCTTGTCTTGACAAATTGCTCCATGACTTCTCAATCTGCTGGTCCAAAGTTAGTTTGGACCTGCAGACCAGCAAATGTTAATTTTGAGAATAGTGCAGTGTTGCCAGTGGCCTTCAGGGGCGCTAAACCAGGAAGTTACAGGTCTAGCGCCCCCAGAGGCTAAAAGCTGAACAGTTCTGCTTTAACCCAATGTTGCCTCCTTTCCTGCATGAATATATTGTGTGATGCTTTTGAATTCAATTGGGTGAATGAGGCGGTAGTTTGAAGCGCTTTAAGTGGTCGTTATAACTGGAAAGGGCTATATAAAATCAATCCATGTCCCATGGATTAGGATTGTCTGGGGAAAATCCTAATTTGCAACTAAAATAATGCAGTATCACAAATCTATGCATAAGAACAAAGGAGTGGTTTGAAGAATTATTGTCTTGTTTGGGATGTGGCAGAGAAAACAAACAAGGACTTGGATGTTGGTCATTTAAAGATGACTTGATTGGGGCGTCCCTTTGGTTCCCATCTTCTGCTCTTCATCCCCTCTCCTCCTCGTCTCCAGGTTACTTGTTGCCCTGGTGACACGGACCTCAACAGCATCAGCGTTCCAGTGGAGTTCATCTCACGCCACAACTGCCAGGGCATGTTCACCTTCGTGGACCACCGCTGCTTGGCCTCGACTGGCTACCAGCCCCAGGTAAACGCAGCCGGCCAACACACCAGCTCCATGCCGATATATTCCTACGTTTTTCAAGCTGATTGAAGTCGTAATGTTTGTATTGCAGGAACTACTGGGGAAGAATATTCTAGATTTTTCTCACCCTGAAGACCAGGGGTTGCTGAGGGACAGCTTTGACCAGGTACTGTAAAGGTTTTACAGGCTTTTATTTTGATCTTTTTTTCCCCTGTTACCACATTTGTGCATCTTAAGGGACTGAGTACCGTATTTTTTTGGACTATAAATCGCTCTGGAATATACGTCGCATCATTTAACTCGCACTGGACTATACGCATTTATTTAGACATTTATTTCACACAATCCAAGACTAAAAACTGACATTTAATGTGTTAAGCCAACTTATTGTATTACACAGCTGCATCCACAACCGGCTGAATAACATGGTACATGGATTTCGGCAAATTGGGCCGTTACACTGGAAGTTGTCAAAACTACACCTAAATTAGAGCGCTAGCGCGACTGTGCTACGTGCTAAGCTAACTGTACAACACGGATGTTTCACAGCAAGTAATGTTTACTCCTTGGTTTATATAAATACCATATAAATTTAATATATAAGTCGCAGGATCAGCCAAACTATGAAAAACAAAAAGTGTGACTAATAGTCTGACAAATACAGTATATATTGTTTTAATTCTGTAACCTTGTGCAATTTGAAAAAGTTGCACAAATTCCCCCAAAGACCTTTAATACAACTTCAGTCCTCAAATTTGGAGTTTCCATTTGGGTGTTTCTTACAAACATGAACATCAGATTCCTGTCTTATGAGACATTTCCCTTTAATCGTGGTGTGCATGTCTGTGTACATAAAGGAAGCTGTAAAAATTAAAGATGGCTTCAGTACACGGGTGCAATTCAATTAATTAGTGTAACTGAAACGTATATTTCATTAATTCAATCAAACAAGTGACACTTATATTAGGTAGATTCATTACACACTGGGTGAAGGTTTTTTTAACCATTAATTTCTGTTAATTTACAGCTAATTAAAACCTCCAAATCAGCTTCCAAGAAAATGGGTAACATCAGACCATTGAAAGTGATTTTCAATACAGTAATGTTAAAGTCCAAACGGTCATGGGGAATAATGTTGATTTGACAATCGTCCAACTCCCAAGTTATTCTCTGTCCCAAAACTAAGCAGTTCACATAGTGTTGCATTAGAAAAAAAAACATATAGAAATTGTAAGTTGTGTGGAAGCAAAAACTTCCCTTTTTTTTTCTCCAAAAATAAGCGTTAAGGTACATTTTAAAAAGCAGAACCCCTTGAAGAGTTCTGGGAAAATCAAAATATGAGGACTGCAGCTATAGGTTATGCTCATTCTGGCTACAGGGACAGTACCTTTTTGTAGCATTTCTTAGAATATTACACAAAAACAACTTAAAAAAAGGATTTTTTAATGTTCTAAAAAACTAAATGTCGGATTTTAATTAATTTTAAGCTATAATCACACAACTGAACTGAAATTTGAAGTACATCAGTGTGTGTTACAAGGATTGAGCTAATTATATTTTTATTTGCATTTAATGAGGTAATTCCTAAAGTGAAACTAAAACCGAAACCAAACCTTTTCTTTAAGGTTCCTCAAACTGTGATGCACCAAGTCAAGTGGTCTAATGTCTGTTTGTGTCGTGACTGCCTACATAACCCCACCGGTAAATGGTAAATGTGGGCTTGTGTCCTCAGGTGGTTAAGCTGAAAGGCCAGGTTCTTTCGGTCATGTTTCGTTTCCGTGCCAAAACCAGAGAGTGGATGCTGATGAGAACGAGCTCCTTTACTTTCCAGAACCCCTTCTCAGAGGAGATCGAGTACATCATCTGTACCAACGTCAACGTCAAGTGAGTGACACAAATGCGACGGGATTACCCAACCGAACACAAAGTGGAACAATCGAAGTTATGAAATGTGGCTGTTGTGAAACGTTAGCGCTGTTTGGATGCATATCGCTTTCCCACAGTCCCCAGTTCCTCCTAGACCTCAAACACGACCTCTTGATTTAAAAACCACACTGATCACTCTCTCCCAACACTTATGCTCTTCACCCGACAACGATTGTTGGGCAGCAGAAACTCAACCCAGGACCCCCTCACTCCCATCTCCTCCCCCGGGGCTCCATTGGCCCTGGGGCAGGGCAGCCCAAACGGCCATCCTGTGGTGCCCAGCCCAGGCCCGATGGCCACCAGGTGAGATCGGGCCTGAGGAGACTAATCCTCCCACCTCATGGGAAGACCGAGGGGCCGCTGCTTTGTGGGAGTCTGTAGCTGTTTCTGGCAGGCTGAAGTGCTTCTTCTAATTTTTGGTTTCTCGTTTCCCGTTCTGGGTGACTCCTCCTCCCTTCCTTCGTTTGTGTCGAGCTTTAATGAGTGTATTAAAGGAAAAAGAAGCATGTCTTATCCAGCTTTTTAAATGTAGTTCTCAGACCTTAAACAGAAGCGGTGTAGCAGATCGGTTATAAACATGCTTAACAGACTTCTCTTCACCTGTCCTGTGCTCGTTTTATGGTTACCGGTGGCGGGTTTGGGGATTTTTCTCACTCATCAGCGAAGGGAAGGAAGATGGAAGCTTGTTCCTTTCTAGGCAGACGTCAATCAAAAATGCCTTTTGTGTTTGCTTTTTTCAGACAGTTACAACAGCAGCAGCAGCAGTCCGACCTGGAGGGAGGAGGAACAAGAGATGGGATGTACGAGGCAGGACCAATCACCCTCCCACCACAGGTTAGGAGCGTTTACCGTTCTCAAGCAGAGTTTCTGCAAAGCGTCGTCAGTCTGCCGCTCCAACACTGTTAGCAACGCTTCTGTAATGTCCTGACAAAACTTCACCTTAAAGGTATACTATGCAACCGGGGTTGATTTTCCAGCGAGGCTCCCCCCAGAGGGCGAAAGTAAAAGTGCACTGTTGTAAAGATGCTCAGCTGTTCTGGTTTCTCCGTCAAGCCAGGCGCGGTTGTTTTGAGCTTAGCAGACAGGCGAACGCAACGAAAAGTGGAAAAAACGGCAGTACAAACAATGACTAACACAGTGAAGGTATGAACATCAAGCTTCCCGCAGCGCTATCTTGGCGAGGCGGCCACGCTATGCCTCGCCAACATAATAAATAAATAAATAAATAATAATAATAATAATAATAATAATAATAATAATAATAATAATAATAAAACTCGATATGCTTGCATGTTTATTTGAGGTTAACACGCGGTTCTTTGTTGTTGCTTTCGCGCGTGCATATAGTGAATGGCAGGGCAAAAACACATGGAGTTCTCGCCGTAAAGCGAGACCGACTCTCGCGATGCACTAGACTTCTGAGCCTGTGGGTGCGGGCCGTGGGCTCCTGCAATGCGGTACCGCGACGAGCTTTTTTAGAAACACAACGTTCAATGAACGTCACATCACGTGTACGCGTGGGCAAACACCGGAAACCCGCCGGCTTTTTGCTGTAAAAAGAGACGTGCGTTAGCCTGAGTTTACTCGGTAAAACTTTTTCCAAATCTAAGACCAGGTTCTTAACATGTTGATGGAACGGCACGCGACTCGTGTACGCTGACGGCCAACCATATGAAGATGCTTTTTTCATTGACTTTCCAAAAATGAAAACTGGCCGGTGAGAAATGTGTCTGCTGGGCGATCACGTGCGGTCGGCCTAATTATGTTGAGCATTTGTCGGAGGAAGGGCCCAATGAGAACATCCTGACCCAAATCCAGCGACATAAGTAGTTGACAGTTAGAGAGTTTTGGTGGCCGACATGCTATCATGTTAGCGCCTGCTACCATGATAGCCTATATGCTGTCATGGTAGCAGGCGCCACTTTATTAACATGTCGGCCACCAAAATACTCTTACCTTGACTTGATGTCGCTGGAATTGGGTCAGGATGTTCTTCGGTTGGGCCCTTTCCTCCGACAAAATGCTTGCTACATATGTACTTGAATTTGGTAACTTTTTCCGGGTTGAACTGTTGTGTAGGCCGACCGCCCCGGTGTACCAAGCGTACACATTTCTCCTTGGCAGTCTTGAAGAAAACATCCTTCATATGCGGCCGATCAGCGTACCTCGAGTCGCTGTTGCACGTTCCATAGCAACAATGTTTAAAAACCATGGTCTTAGATTTGGAAAAAGCAGTCGTTTACCGAGTAAAACCTAGGCTAACGCACGTCTCTTTTACAGCGAAACAACGGCGGCTTTTCCGGAGTTTGCCCTACTGCGTACCACGTGATGTGACGTCATCGTGACGTTGTGTTTCTAAAAATAGCTCGCTCGCGGTACCCCATTGCAAGTGCGGCATTTCCCCCACAGACCACCAGGGCGGCCGAGAAAACCTTTGTTCGACCTGAAATGACTCATTTAATCATCCAAAACGGTATGGAACACATTAATTAACTGAAAAATGTTGCATAGTATGCCTTTAAATGTGCCCTTAAATTATATCTAACTCACCTCATGGTCGTAGAGTTGAAGGAGTTGGCATCTTTTTCTTACCCAGAATGCCTTTGTGCGGAGCATATTACACAAAAGGATAGGCTAACAATAGCAGTTTTTTTGGAACAAAACCCACAGAATTGTCAGAAATGTGAAAGAAAAGCGTTTCAGCTGCTTTTTCTGCAGCTTTCTCTCTCACAACAAGCGCTGTCCGGGGGTGGTATCTGGCCACGATGCGTAGCAGGTCACATGAGACAGACGTCTGCAACCGATATCGTTTCTTCCCGTGGGTTTGTCCTCGAAAAGAGTCAAAAACACTCAACTGTTTGGAGAAAAAAAAAAAATCTACATTTTATATCAACAATATGACAGTTCTGCAAGACGTGCAAACTAAAATGTTGCATTCCTTTTCAAAATTGACAGCGACAGGCAGCACATGTTTGGTTGGGGTGCGGCTGATCAGTCGGGACACTGACAGGTGTAGGGAGTTGAGTTACCCTAGTCAGAGTCTCTTGTTAAATTAACCACAGGTTAGGAATGGGGATTCAGTGACTCGATCACGTCTGCTGTTATATGTTTAGTTCATGCAGCTGCTAAGAGCATCTAAAATGTTGCTTAATCTCAGGATGTGTCAAAATCAATGGGAATGTTGGGACCTGAGCTGGTCCTCACACATGCACTGTTTGGACGAAGGCCCAGCAGGGTCTGTACCTCCTGCTGGGCGTCGTCTGCGCTGCCGTCCTTCAGGCTGTCCTGTATTTGTCCATCACCGAGGGGTTTGGCTCATCCACAAAACAGGACGGCTCCAAACTGAACAATTAGGTCTGCAGAGACGATCCTCGGGGCTCACCTTCCCTCAGTCCAGGACT
This sequence comes from Fundulus heteroclitus, assembly GCF_011125445.2. Lineage (NCBI taxonomy): Eukaryota > Metazoa > Chordata > Actinopteri > Cyprinodontiformes > Fundulidae > Fundulus > Fundulus heteroclitus. The sequence goes on from NC_046363.1 coordinate 26,547,882, forward strand.
TTTAGAAAAATCTCATCTCTGCAGACACAAGCTGTTCAAACGAGCTAAATACAGCCGCCACTAAATACCCACAATTAACAGAATACCCAGATCTATACCAGGCTTATTTACGCCACTCCAGACATGTCTTCCTCTTTTGTTGAAACACAGTATATATACATGTTTTAACACTTTTTTTTTTTTAAATATATTTTTCATTTCCCTTCATTTTTTTATACTTAAAGTCTCTTCATTGAGAGCAAAGTGGAACCGAAGTGAAATTCCTCATTTGTGTCGATTGAAGCTCACATTAAATCCTAAATTTAAAAAATTAACCAGGAAACCAAAGTAGTGCCGTTAACTCTGGTGGTGAATCTGCATCTTTTTTTATGATTTAGGAATTTCCGTGGTGTTTATGATAAACGGGATCAGTTTTTGTTTCTAGTGAGGGTTGTCAGTGAGAGTGGAGTCCTGGAAAAACACCGAGCTCTTAAAAAGTGAACCTGTCTCAACTCTGCAGACTGACCCTGATACGGCTGCATCGTGCAGTCACTGTGACCAAGCAGATTTGAGCAGCAACAGAACATAAAATGTATTTTGCAACAAATGATGGACTATTTAATAAAGCTACCACCATTATCTTGCAGGATGTAACATTTAAAAAAAAAAATTTTTTGTCCACTAATTTGTCGAGCACAAGCTGGCACGTTTGCTTTTGAGCGTCTGGATTGTTTTTGGGGAGTGCTGGACAAATATTGTCAGTTTCTAAATTGTTTGTAGGAAAACTGAGTTTTGCTAGTTAATTTGGGTATAACAAGGAATTATCATATATTTTTTTAACTATTTGAAAGCCTGTCGTCTAGGGCCGGACGGTAATCAATAACAATATTTAGCAATTGATAGATGTGTGGTGCGATAGGGGAAAAAAGGGTCAATAAAAAGTTAAATAGAAGAGCAGTTTTCCTTCCTTTTGCATTCTAACCTATCATGTTAAGATTACAGCAGTGTTTCCCTCAGAAAATGGGATAATCCTGGCTGTAGGTGTCGTTGGTTCTGGGTCGTGCGCGTCAATGCGGCTCAGACGAAGAGCGCAACATTATGTGTGTCAAGCTAATAAGAGCTGCCGTGTTAGCTATTTGGAGCAGGAGGTTTTCTCCCAGACGGGAACTTTACTCACAGTTTTATGTCGCTCTCAAACATTGAAGCATTTAAAGCAGGGGTGTCAAACATACGCTGGCTAAATGCATTATCATTATTAAAAATTTTTTTATTTTTTTTCCCAGTGTCCTGTCTGGCAATGTGGCAATAAGAATTGTTGTCTTAATGCCAAAAAGAGCTCATCAGATTTGACTTTCACAAGTGGAGCAGTACTGCTTTTGCCATAGTGCTCCTCTTGATTTATGAATGTGAATAGTTTTATTATGATTCATGTGGGGAATATCTCAAATGATATAGACACTGCAATGGGAAAGTAGGAGAGGAAAGGAAGAACAAGAAGAACAAAAGAAAAGGTGAAAGAAAGAGGAGATAAAAGGAAGAGAATGACAAAACAATTATTGAAAAAAACATGTAAGCCAGTTAATTGACAATCTGCAGTTCCTATATTGTCCACGAGGGGCGCTGTGTTTTAATCAGCAGATTAAGCTTCAGGTGTGGAAAAATTTAAATCATTTCTTAATTTTTATCTGTTTGACGTATTTTGTCATGTAGGACGGTGTTTTTAAGTTCCAACAAATTTGAATAAATGTTTTTCAACATTGTATAATCACTGTGATCAGTTCTTATGCATAATGCACAAGTAAATATTTAACTGAGTAAAAGTACTGTTGAAATTGCACATACTTTTCTTAAAAACGCTGAGGTTATTCATAATATATTGTGTAAAAGTGAAATTAATTTAACATAAAAATCAACAAGTCCACATTTATTAGTTCTATTTAATCTTGCAATGAGTTTACTCGTGTGGCCCTCTTGAGATCAGATTAGGCTGTATGCGGCCCCTCAACCAAAATATGAGTTTGACACCCCTGATTTAAAATAAACAGATTATGCTCGGTCTGGTGAGTAAAGCCTGGTGGCCCTCCAGGCTTTTGATACGCTGGGGGGAACCCCAGTACAGTCATTACATCCTCCCAACCAATCACAAACGCAGACGCAGGAACGCCCAGTCACTAAGCTCCGCCCCCTTCAGAGAGTTCAGAGAGCGCCTGTTGTTTAAACCTCACAGTTTTGGCAAAACGTTGGCTGAATAAAGGGTGGAGTTTGAATTCAGTGTTTCAGTTTATCTTAAAAAAAAAAAAGGCCATTAAGCAACAGCATTATAAAATGGCTGAGGCTGCGCTTTAAATTACATGTTTTGAATTTTTTTGATAGTTATCAATATCTATTTTAGTTTCTATTTATGGATAACCTTTTTTTTTGTCTGCATCGTCCAGCCCTAATGTCATCACACATTTAACAATCTGCTTCGCTCAGTGCAGCAGAATGATGAAAGTTCACTTATTACCAAATGACTTTCAGTTGTTTACAAAATAAAAAAAAACTATGATTAAGTTTTTAACCTTCTAGGAAATTTGCGTGCGTTGAACTCTGAAGATTTGAGTTTTTTTTTTAGCTAATTAACCCTTTGTGGGACTCGTGTTGGATTGTTTTGGTGTCGTTTTCAGATGCCGTTGCAGCCGGTGACGGCGGTGGGGCCGGACCACAGCAAAAGCATAGAGAAGCCAGAGATCTACTCTCCCATCTTCCCGGGTCAAGATCAGCCCAAGGTCATGCAGCCCAACTCTGCGCCTCCCTCTCAGATTTACACCAACAACTTTTCTGCGAGTCGTTCCAGTGATTCATACAGGTAGGAAACGCGTCCCTGTGTTTACCTTCATATTTCTAAGCATTGTTTATTGTGAATGTACTGTAGCAAGTTTCTTTTTTTTTTAACTGATACGTTTATTAAACTTACCCTCTAGTCATGCTTGGCTCTGTTTGTGTAAAATTGGCTCATTGGCAAATAGGAAATCTATTAGTTCTGCTGGCTGTCAGTGTGCCATTGCTTACATCTTATTAATTTAGCAGAGGCTTCTACCCAAAGCAGCTTAAGCCGGACATACACTGTATGATATTTTCAGTCGTTGTACTCATATACAGCTCAAACTGTACGACGAAACCGCAAGGTTTAGATTAGATTTTAGATTAGATTCAACTTTATTGTCATTACACAGGTACAGGTACAAGGCAACGAAATACAGTTTAGGTCTAAAGAAGTGCAATAGCAGCAAGTGCAGGATAAACAATGGTTCTATAAGTACAGGACATGGGTTATTACTGAGTAAATATAGAGATGAATACTATTATAAACAGAATTTTACTGATAGATTTGTCCTATGAATATAATATATAGATAACTAGTATTGTGAACTAAATTTACAGCTGGATATGTACCGAATATAACATACAGGTGGATACTATAAATAGAGTTTTACAGATATGTACAATAGCATAATATACAGATGATTATTATAACAGTTTACGTGTACTATGAATGTAAACTGTTATAATAAATTAAAATAATTAAAAGTTCACCGCTCACCATATCTGTTCTTACTCTACGGCTCAACGCTCTGATGCGATCTGACTGCTCACACTGTGCGTTCAAAAACCAGACGTCTGACTCAGCCCCGTAGAGAGATGGCGCTACTCAGACTCGTCTACCCGGAAGCCAAATGTCAACAGTAGAAGAAGAAAAGGACAGAATTGTCGATGCTGGTGAAGATTCTCAGTCATCCAGGTCATGGTCATTCCAAAAAAAGTAAAAAAAAACGAAGCAACTGGACTTGTTTTTCGTAGTTGAAGACGTTTCGCTTCCTCTCCAGGAAGCTTTCTCAATTCAAAAAGTCTGGAGTAATGTGGAATACCAAGCTTTATACTACTGCCCAAACAAAGGCCTTGTAATTGTTTAGATAACATGCAAATTCAACCGAAACAGGTCCACCCTGTGGAATTGTCAATGCTCACTGATTAATATGAGGCTTACTAGAACAAAATGCGCTGCCTTGGCAATTCTACGAGTTGCTCCTCCGTAGTTTGACTCCATGTCACATACCGCCGTCACTATTCTCTCCACTCCTATGTTTTCGTTTGAGAAGACAAAGAAAAATATCCTTGTTTGCGCGTGCGCAGTGTGCGAGGTTGGTGGAAATCAGCTCGTAGCTCTGCTTCAACAGAAGGACGTGCTGACGATTGCTCACGATCATCTCACGAGGGCCGACTAAATTTCAAACATGTTTGATTTTCATCCGACTGTCCGATTCCTGATTGGGAGGTGGCTGTGAAAGGCGAATCGTCCCTAATTACCCCTGCATACTACACGATGCAGGACGCAGCTGAAACTCGGCCCGATCCAAAAAATTCTTGCACGACTGAAGAATCGGCCCGAAAAAAGGGCAAAAACTCGTACAGTGTATGCCCGGCTTTAAGAGAAGGAACGATGTGTAATGTAACACACAGCTCTCCATCCAGAAGACAGTAGAACAGATTAAGTGTGAGGTAGATGTTGTTGGAAGTGTTGGTATAAAGGTATGGTGGATAAAACTCCTCTTCATTACCTTCTCCGCAGAGCGGTCGGTATTCCTCCACAGATGACGCAGGCAGCGCACACGGCGGCACAGATGCTGCCTCACATGCCGCGTCAGAACGGAGCCCCGCAGTCGGCTGCCCCATCCAGCACCAGCAGCTCCCTCCATGGAGAACCACCGGGAGGGTGGCCTGGGCCCGGGCCTGCAGCCAGACCACAGTTTAATAACCAGGTAGACCAGATCATTGGTCTTTTATCCATAGTGGAAGAAAGTCTTTATTTATGTGGAGTTCCGGGGGAAAAGCTGACCTCTCCTTGTTCTCTAACCATCAGGTTGCCCCCCAGGCAGCAAAGACGATGTCTCAACAGTTTTCTCAAATGGGCGTTTTCGGAGGCGGCTCCTCTAACACCTTCAGCCAGATGCCGACAGGCGCCGCCCCCACCAACGGCACCAACTACCCTCAGATGAGTTCTCGCGCCAGCCTCAACACCAACGGCTACGGTAGGTTGCAGGAGTGGGTAGCAACTCTTAAAAGCAACCGAACTAGACTGCATAAACACCCAACAAATAAAAGGTTTTTACTACAGTAGGACCTCTGTACACAGACGGGTCTGAATATAAATGTATGGAGAATAAAGATCCCAAAAAAAGTTATTTTTTCTCTACACCCAAAGGTGCAAGATGTTAATGGTGGAAACATAAGCTGAGGCCTCTCGCTCCTCTCCCTCTGAGTTTGTTTAGCTATTTGGGTCTTTTCGCCATGTGCTTTGCAGCGTCACCCAAACACAACTTTTCACTCATGCAGCGTAAATCCTCCAGCCGTTTTTTTTTTTTTTTTTCAAATGCAGGCGGACACAAGTGTGTTTATGGGACAGTTTCTTATTGACGAGCATCTAAGCGTTAGACCATCCTGATCTCACGAGCTTTCAAGGTTTCACTCGCTGATCAGTCTGGCTACTTTTCGTTAAAGAAAATTTGGAGCCGTTCACCAAACGAACGTCCAATCAGCGTTGGCTTTGAGGCGGGTTGAGGTGTGACGCAACGAGAAGCGCGACAGTTCAGTCTAAAGAACATGGCGGCTTCAGCCGATGAAACTAGCGTTAGCGTGGCTATCGAGCAAGTTTTATCGGAATTACAGAGTATTTCTTCACTGAAAGAAGAGCAAAACACTGCTCTGGAGGCTTTTCTCAGAGGAAAAGATGTTTTTGCTCTTCTCCCGACTAGTTTCGGCAAGAGCTTGATCTATCAATTGGCTCCTCTTGTCGCTGTTAGTACGTCATATGCTTCGTTGATCTGATTGGTTCATTTGGCCCGTCTATCACCAACATAGGCCAATCAGCTAACCAGTATTTTCGCCCCTTCCCAAAATTACTTCAACGGAAGGTTTCCAGATGGATATGCGGAGCAAATCTATCTGGCGGCGTCAGGTTATCTAAGCGTTGCTGGTGCTGCAGCAGTTTGTGGGAATGACACCACAAGGGTCTGTCTTATGAGGGAGACCACCTTCAGTAATGATGGAGAAGGTTTCTCCTTCCAACAAAGATCTCTTCCTCTTTGAAGAGCTGCGCCTGGCATGAAGGACCCAAACAGGAAAGTCTCGTACACTGCAAAAACGGAACTAAAAATACGTAAAATGTTCTTAAAATTAGTGTATTTTTCTCTTGATTTGAGCAGGTAAATAAGATGATCTGCCAATAGAATAAGATTTTTGTACTTAAAATGGAGCAATTTATCTCCCATCTTATTTCAAGTACAGTATATCTAATTATCTTATTTTAGGGGTCAAAATACTCTTTCCATTGGCAGATAATGTTATTTACCTGCTTAAATCTAGGACAAAAACAAATATCTTAAGAACATTTGACTTATTTTTAGATCCGTTTTGCAGTATAGAAACCAGGTTCAGGGACTTCATTGTTGTTTTATTGACAATTCTTTAGTTTCCTATTTTTAAGGTTTGTAGATGTTTGTCTCCACTCACCCGTTGTTTTGCTCCTGATGTACCTGAATCTCCACACAGACGGACTAAAAAGGCTTGTATCTTAATCATACAATGCTTTCAGTGGTAATAAATGGGAAATACGCCTCTGTTACGCTCAAAGTGGCAGTTTTTGGAGGGAAATAATTTAATTTCCCAGATTTTTGACAAATTTTTCAATATAAAAATAGTTTATCTAATTAAATTCAGTTTGCTTTCAGAGAATCCTCAATACTTTTCCTATTACTTTCCTGATTTGATTTAGTTAAAATCTTTCTTTTTTGCCAGTAATAAACACATAAACATAATTGCACTTAAATGGTTCACATTAGCAGCTTTAAACCTGAGACAGGAGTATCCTGAGTAAATAAGACCAATTTGCAATTGATCATTTACTCACACAGCAAAAATAGATGTAAAAATAAGCAAAATGTTCTTAAACATAGTGTTTTTGTCCTTGATTTGAGCAGGTAAATAAGATCATCTGCCAATGGAATGAGTATTTTGACCCCTAAATTAAGATAATTAGACATCCTGCACTTGAAATAAGATGATGGAGATGAATTGTTCCTATTTTAAGTTGGCAGATCATCTTATTTACCTGCTCAAATCAAGGACAGATACACAAATTTTAAGAAAATGTTACTTATTTTTAGTTCCGTTTTTGCAGTGCAGGGGGTTTATTTTTTCCATGTGACATCACGAGCCGCTTTTAACCACATTTTGCCTGTAGAATCAAGAAACCACGTGAGTAAAACCTGTCTGATAACATGAAGTAGGCAGAAGTATTTCAAAAAGCACAGGGGTGGTGCGTTTGAGTCGCGTACGGAGGCCTCAGACCTCAAACCCAGCCGTCCCGGGTTCGACTCCCGGTCCGTAGACCTTTGCTCCTTTCTCTCTCAACAGCGTTTACTGTCAGCTCACTGTCAAATGAAGGCGACTAGTGCCGGAAGAATAAAAAGCGTTCAAAAGAACTTAAAAACTGATCATTTACAGCCACTGGTCTTGCAAGGCTTGGGAAGCAGTTTCTAAGGTTTAAGGACTCCAGGGAAGATAAGATAAGCTTTATTGATCTCACATTGGAGAAATTCACGTGTCAAATCTGCTCAGTAATCATAGGAAAGAGGAGTCAAGTAGGACGATGTGCATCAAATATATACCCAGTGTGTTCTCGTTATACCATGGATCAAAAGGAGTAGGTAAGAAAAAGAAAGAAGAAAAAAAACAAACACAGTGTAAAGCGTTCTCCGCATCCCAAAAAGAGGGAACAGGGTGAACCTTCGCACAAGTGGCTGGCTTTCCAAAGTGTATTGACAGTTAATCCAGGAGGACACAATTTTGAACCCTGCAAATTTCAAATTAAGTCAAAAAAAGATAATCTGAGCACATTTTAACATCTTACTTGTGATATGTAATGTTTCGAGCATTTGTCCAGTCTGACCAGTCTCTGCTCTGTCTCAGACGGTTCCCAGTCTGCAGCCCAGTTCCCGTCTCGAGCGGCGGAGGCGGTGTGGCCTCAGTGGCCGGGCCAGCAGCATCCTCAGAATAACGGAGAGCAGCATCCTCACGCTCAGGGAAACCAGGACATCTTTCCTGTGAGTGACGGCAGCTTTACCACGTTTAGATGTTTCTGCTGCTGCCAGTTTAAATAATTACATTCTTTTTTCTTTTCTCCTCATTTAGGATGTGTTGTCCATGCTAGACCAGCCTGCCAACTTCAGCAGTGACGACTTTGAGATTCCCATGTACCCGCCATATAACGAGTGACCTGGTCCACCCCCCCCCCCCCCCCCCCCCATCCCTGCTCCTGAACTCTCTCTCCTCCTGATGATGGCAGTCTTCCCTTATTTTCTTTGGCCTCAGCTGTAAGCCAGTTAAAGATGAAGGGATATTTCACTGCACACGAATAAAATGGAAAGAATTTACTTAAAACAACAAATAAATGTTATTCACACAATATTCCAGTCATTGTAAGAGATTGCTCCAGCTAGCACTACCCAAAGCTCCACGCCGGTGTTGTAGATATGTGATTATCAGTATGTATGAATATAAAGATATTTTAAAACGCACAATCGCATGACCACACTTGAATGGACTGCACACACAAAGGAAAAACTCTCTCCCACGCTCTGGAAAAGCACACACACATACACAGAAAATGGCCTTTTTTTAATTGTGGTATGTCGGTGGTTTTTCTCAGGATTAATAGAATATTTTCCTACTTTACTCCTTAGCAGGTATACTAATTATTTCAAGACAATGATTTCAAATCTTGGGAAATAGCAGGGATATAAATGTTCATTTTATTTAGATTTTTTTATTTTATTGTTATGAATCCACAGCATGTATTTGCATGACCTAACAGCGTTTAACATTCTGCACATTTATATGGAGATTAATGTATACATGTTTGGCTTCACCTGTAAAAGTTTGCTCTGTACCCATCGATTTATGTCTCTCTGCTGGTAACATGCTATATATATATATATATATATATATATATATATATATATATATATATATATATATATATATATATATATATATATATATATATATATATATATATATATATTAGTGAGATTTCTGCACACAGTATAATTAACAAAAGGTCGCGGGGTATCTGTTTTGCTTCATTTATCCTATAATTGTTGACTTTTTGTACTCCTTTTTGTAAAAGAAATGTATATGTATCAGAAAATTTATGAGCAGCAATAATTGACAAATAGGAATTGTGTACCTTTTTTGAAAGCCATTTTTACCATACAGTTTTTTTTTTTTTTTTTTCAATAATGTTATTTTAAATGCAGAGATGTGATTGTAATCTTCTGGTTTTAATTATGCTTTCTGAGTATTTTATTGACCTTTTCGTTGCTTCTCTCTCTGTGTGTTTTACGGTTAGATCAGGGTATTCATGAATTAAAAGCAAGCGGACCTACATGTGAGAATGTACAAACAGGTTGTTGTGCTTTTTTTTTCTGGCTCTGCGTCGTTTCCTCTTGTTTTTTCATGTGTGAGGAAACAGTTTTTGCCAACAAGATTTGTTCTGGACAGCTTTCACAGAGCAGCGATGTGAGATAAAACCTTTCATTGTTAAAGTGTTGAATTTAAGGTTGAGTGTTTGTTTTTTCCTTGTCTGTGTGCAACGTTCACACACTTGTGATAGCAGATTGTGTAATTGCAGTGTAGATAATGGTGTTTTCTGATCTTCCAGAGGATGGCATGTTGGTGATTGTGTTCGTTTTTTGAAATCTTTGTGCTAAAAGCATCCGATTGCTCTGTATCCAGGTTTATTTTTCACTCTTAGAAACACAATATATAAATATACTGTATATGTTTAAGAAATTTTAAGAGAAATATTTGTTTTCCTTTTGTATTAAATTGTTATATTAAGATTGAAAGATTTGTGTGTTTTTTTTTTTGTCTGTCTGTTTTATTATTTGAGCAGCACATTCTCACAAAACACGATTAAGTTGTGATAAAACATTTTAATCACAAAAATATTTATAAAAGCTTTTTCTGTAGTGCCATTCATGCACATGGTATCACATACTCCTCTATGAGAAAATAAAAGAACAAAGGAAAAAAAAACGCTTTAAAAAGACAAATATAATACAAAAATGTACATGTCACGATAAAGCTAATTTGAAACAAGTGGCTAAAACATAATAGAAGTGAATTAAGATATTTTCTATTCTTTTATTAAAAAGTTAAACACTGTTTAGAATCAAAGAAACGGTCCTTCATGCATTAGGCAAGGCAAATTTATTTATATAGCACAATTCAGTACAGAGACAATGCAAAGTGCTTTACATGATTAAAACATAGGAAAATAAAACAGAATAAAAGCAAGTAGGGATAGAAAGTAGAAACAAGAACATTAAAAACAGTAGAACAGTTTAACTAGAACAGTCAAAGGCAATTTTAAACAAATGTGTTTTTGTAATATTGATTTAAAGGAACTCAGGCTTTCCGCACTTTTACTGTTTTCTGGAAGTTTGTTCCAGATAATTGGAGCATAGGAACTAAATGCTGCTTCTCCTTGTTTAGTTCTGGTTCTAGGTATGCAGAGTAGGCTGGAGCCAGAAGACCTTAGTGGTCTGGAGGATTGATACGCTGATAACAAGTCTGTAATGTATTTAGGTGCTAAGCCATTTAGGGATTTAAAGACTAACAGAAGTGTTTTAAAGTCTATTCTCTGAGATACAGGGAGCCAGTGTAAGGACTTTAGAACTGGGGTGATGTGCTCTACTTTCTTAGTCTTAGTGAGGACGCGGGCAGCAGCGTTCTGGATCAGCTGCAGCTGTCTGATCCACTTTTTAGGCAGGCCTGTGAAAACACTAATTAAAGGTATACTATGCAACCGGGGTTGATTTTCCAGCGAGGCTCCCCCCAGAGGGCGAAAGTAAAAGTGCACTGTCATAAAGATGCTCAGCTGTTCTGGTTCCTCCGTCAAGCCAGGCGCGGTTGTTTTGAGCTTAGCAGACAGGCGAACGCAACGAAAAGTGGAAAAAACGGCAGTACAAACAATGACTAACACAGTGAAGGTATGAACATCAAGCTTCCCGCAGCGCTATCTTGGCGAGGCGGTCGCCGCCGCCTCGCCAAGCCGCGACCGCCGCCGCCTCGCCAGTTTTATTATTATTATTATTATTTATTTTTTTATGTTGGCGAGACGCTACCGCCACCGCCTCGCCAAGCCGCAGCCGCCGCCGCCGCGGTAGCGTCTCGCCAACATAAAAAAAGATTATAATAATAATAATAATAATAATAATAAAACTCGATATGCTTGCATGTTTATTTGACGTTAAACTTTGCACCGCTGACCGGCTGAGCGGAGCGGAGCGGGGGGGGGGGGAGACAAACTTTGCACTGCTGACCAGCTGAGCGGAGCGGTGCGCATATCGAGTTAGTTTTATTTTTTTATTATTACTTTTTTTGGAATGTCGGCGAGGCGGTAGGGAAACCCTACAATGTTACTTACAATCGCATCAGCAGAAACGCGAGGTCCGCGTCAGCCTTGCAGCCTTCTATGTTCACCCGTGTACGACTCCTCTCTCTGTCCAGAGCCCTTTTCCTCTTTCTTGCCTGCTCCAACATGGGCTTTCGCTGTTTTCTCGCTGGTTCCGCCATGATAACTGCACAAATATCGCCACTGCGCTACCAACGAGCACACCTTTCACTGGGGGCGTGTAGCAGTTCTCGCCGTAAAGCAAGACCGACTCTCACGATGCACCAGACTACTGAGCCTGTGACTGCGGGCCGACTGCTCCTGCATTGCAAGTGCGGTATTTCCCCCACAGACCACCAGGGCGGCCGAGAAAACCTTAGTTCAACCTGAAATGACTCATTTAATCATCCAAAACGGTATGGAACATATTAATTAACTGAAAAATGTTGCATAGTATGCCTTTAATCTGAACAATTCCTACCTATCTGGTGGTGACTGAAAAATATGGTTAAAGAAGTTATATTTCCTTAATCTAAAATAATGGAAGAATAGCAAACTGTTTTCTAACAAACTTCAATACAAAGCATGTTGAATTGTGCATAATCTTCTGAGATGTGGTACAGACATACTTTAAGTGCAGTGAAAAATGTTCCTATCAAAAAACAGGAACAACGCTGCTCAAGAGTTCCTGAAGAATTAAACGTGAGACAAAAATTAAATGGTTTCAGTTTGTTTTTGTGCTGTGTCAGACTAATCCATGCATTGGTTTTATTCTGTATTTTTATTTCCTTTCTTCCCTCTTGTTGCATATTGGTAACGATCTGGAGAGCTGGTGGTATCTTCAGGGGTCATTTTCCACCTTTATCACTCTGTCCTTTGTTTTTCATGGTTGAAAGCAGAGAAAATTAATGTTTCAATACACCACTGGATGCTTTTACATTACATTTCCCTCCCATGTTATTCTGTTGTGTTCTACTTATTCAGTTTTGTTTGCATGCACACACCTCCCTTTTCAACCTGTGCGTTCGTCTGGCAATCTACACTGTTTTCAGGATCAGTTTCCAACCCCTCTCAACTAGATTACAGCAAAAGCATCATATCCTCTTTCTCCTCTAACCTTTTCTTTTTCTTCGTCATTTCACTTCCTAGGTTACAAAAAACCTTTTGGTCATGCAATCATTTTAAACATTGTTCAGGGCTATGTGGAATTTTTTTTTTTTTAATATTCAGAATAAGCAAACCGACTTGGCTTCACAACCTGCACACCACACTGAAAGATTAAAAAAATGGTTGCTGTCAGTTCCTTCTGCTGTTACCTTGTGTGTTTGCTATGAAACAAAGGCAGACCCAATTGGGTTTTTCCTCGTTTTTATTTTGTTCTGTTTTAAAAAAGGTGCATCAGAGTTCTAGTCACAGGAATGACCTGTTTGTTACCAAACTCCTTATTAACTATTCAAGGAGGCCACAGGTGCCAAACAGGGCGCCTGTGTTTGGCTCATACTGGATGTTTTAGTGTTTGGAGGGAAAAAAGGGAGAAACAGCAGAATTGAACAACAAAAAGACGTTTAACAAAGCTGAAGTGGAATAATTAAAAAAACGTTCAGGATTTTTATTTTTTATTTCTTGGACTTAACAGATAAAAAGTAAAGTGATATTTTTGGATTTTTTTTTGCATTTGTGAACATGGACCCTACGTCTGGCCCCCTGAGAGAATTTGAATTGCATGTGGATCTTGGCTTTGCCCTCTTCTTTTTCTCCCTCCTCTGCTTCTTTTTGCTGGTGACCATTGTGCGCTGTGCTCACCTGGTGCTGGACCCGTACAGCGCTGTTTCTGTGTCTACGTACATGGAGGAGCAGCAGGAGGAGGAAACAGAGGAATGACTGCTTCAGACATAAAATAATAGCTTGGTAACTCGGTCTGCGTGCCAGCGAGGCATCAAGCATCATCTTTTCAGAGACGCTGAACGGTTCTTGATCATTCTGAAGCTTCAAATCAAGTGAGTATGCCACAAGGAATATTAAAGATCTTTTGATTGGTGTTTTGTTGTTGTTGTTTTTTTTTTATACGGTGGCAGAATGATACATAAAGCGTTTTGAAGCCAAACAAAAAGATTTTTGGAAAGCACAGCATTTTTTTTCAACAAATGGATGACTTTATCAAGATACCGGAAAATATGTAAAACTATTTAGTACATGCAACAAAACGAGAGAAGAAACAAAGAAATGGATGCAGATTTTTAACAAAGTGGGTTTCATTAGAAGAGAACTGCTATTCAGACAGCATTGTCATATCTGTAAAAAAAAAAAGAAAAAAAGAAAGAAATCCTCAAAAGACAGCGAGTGTGTTTTCTGTGTTACATCTTTCCACTTTGTTAATAATTTTTCAAGCCTTTTTATTTCATAAATGTTGTTTTTACATTAGTAAAACTGCCTTGGTACACTTTAAAAGTGGTCTAATGTGAAGAAAACAATGAGGACACAAATTTAAAATGATTTACCTTAACTTCTGTCTTGCCACTTAGATAAAAAATGTCGATTATCCCTTCAAACTAACAGATTGTAAAGTGATGAACAGTGAAAAAAACTTAAATCATATATTTTACAAACCATTGTTGTATTATTACATTACAACATATTGTTATGAAATAATCATTAACTATTTTTCCTTAGTACTTTGTTATTACTAAACATTTTAGGGGAAGTATAAATACAGTAACTCCAAATTTATTCATAAACCCATGACAGGTTTAGGTTTAAAGTATTTCCACAGCTTGTCTCTTTTGACTTGAAATAACATTAATATTTCTGAGTGATAATATTCAAAGTCCAGACTTGAATCTGTGGAGGGACCTAAAGATCAGAGTGATGGCAAAGAGGCAGTCCAGTCTCAAAGACTTGGAGGTTAATTACCAAAGATAAATGGTAAAAATGCCGGTGGAAACATGCAAAAAGCAAGTAAAGTCAATCAAAGACGGGGGTTGATTACTATAATGCATTAAAGTAACTGATGGATTACTGAGAGCGAGGGAGTTTTGGAATAAAATGTAAATAAATTCTGAGAATATATTTAAATTCTAATTTAAATATATAAATTTTACATTTTAACTGTGCACACACACCTTCATGTTTTACATACTATAAGTATCTCACATCGACTTCCAATTATTTATTTAAACGTTTAAACATTTGAATGTTTAAAAATTATTAAAACTTTTCCCCCCATAGTATAAATGACTCCAGCTTGTGTAAGAACTTCCTGGATGGCATGGTTGACCTAAAGTGATGAAATCATGTTTTGATAATTTTAAGTAGTTTAATAGACATTCAATCTTAATTTCAATACATTTCTACAGAATTGTCGTCCACCATTGAGTGCCACTGAAAAGCAGAGGCTGTACCGGGAAAGGGGTGATGCAGATGAGCACAGAAGACAGCAGTACTTAGAAAGAGAGAGAGAGAGAAGTGCATGAAAGATATAGAAACCAGAAAGAAAGAGAAGCAGAAAATCCACAGGACAGACTGACAGAAGCTGAGAAACTACATTGTAGTAGCAAGAAGCAAAAAAAGGTGTCTATAACGTCGCTTACGTCCATCAGCTTGTGAGTGAATGACTGAATGATGTAGTGCTAAGAACTTTTGGGGCCTTGGAATGATAAAGCGCTATACAAGTGCAGACCATTTAATATTATTAACATTTGATAATAATATTAAATATTGTGTGTGCCTCCAATCAGGTTCTCAGTCTATCACTTAGGGAAATACTCGACTGTAATGTGTTCTGCAACAGGAAATCTGCAGTGTGACAGCCAGAAAACCAAATGCTTCAGCTTTAACGCCGTTGATGACCACACAACTGGTCACATATGGAGCACCGAAGAAGTGGCACAGTCAGGGAAATGGTGTGCCTTGATGTACGAATCCATGATCTACCCAGGGATCATCCAAGATATGAAAGAAACCCTTTGCCAGGTTAAATGTAAGCACAGAGTGGATGGAAACAGATTTTCTGGCCATTGATGGATAATCTCCACTGGTATCTCTTTGCGGACCTTCTGACCCTCATTCCACGTGGCCATTGAAAGCGAGGTATGACACTCTTCTCAGCCATGACAATTACATCTGTAATGCCAGCAGCCTTTCAAGCTTCTGACTTTCTCAGTTTATGATGGTTAAGTGGTATGGACATTCACTTTGTGGCAGTGTTTGGTCAAATTTTTGTTTATTATCACTTTTCTCTGTTTACTGTACTATTCCACCAGACCTAGATTGTGCCCCTATCAACATGTTCAATTCTTTTTATACAAGTTATTCTGTTTATCCTCTAGGAAGATATTATATATATATATATATATATATATATATATATATATATATATATATATATATATATATATATATATATATATATATATTTATTTATATATATATATATATATATGTTTCTTTAGACTAGAAGCACCGCCCACCTCGGATACCCCGGCGTCCACAGCATGCGCTACTCTTTGTAGCCAGTCGTTAGCCTAGCAGCAGGCTAGTTTTATATTTGCAACCGCTGGGATGGAGAGCGGTGAGGGGTGAGTGTTTTTATTTTTATTTATCGGCCCCGGCATTAGTCGTTTTAGTTCAGCGTGAGTTTCGTCTTTTGAGAAGAGCTTCCTATGAAAGATTAACATTCATCTGGCGGCCGGCTGCCTCATTCACTCCTCATTGTAAACATGTTCATGGCTAATGCTAGCTTAACAGGCTAGCATGCTTTTGCACCTTGTCTGCTGATAAACAAACGCGTAACGAAGTTTGCGCCTGAGTTTAAACCACAGTTTTGTTTTGCAATGCCTCACATCTTGAACTGTAGAAATAAAATAATAAATAAGAATAAAATGTATGATTTGCTCCCCGTGCATCATTACAGTTATTTCCAACTATAAAGATGCAACTCTCAGGTGTTTACCAAGAAGATAATCGTTACTTGTCCCTTGACTCGATGCTGTTTTCGTGCACGTTTCTTTGTTTTGCACTAAATCTTCTGCGGTTTTCAGTAAATGAGGGAGTCTCAAACACCCACCACTTATAGGCGGGCTGCTGATAAGCTGAAAACAGTTTGCCCCACTGCACTGCATGGGGAGTTTCTACACCCTTTGCTGTGGATAGTCACCTTATTTTGATATTGTCAGGAGGGTATCCCAGTTGGTAGCACTGTTGCCTTGCTGCAGGAAGGTCCTGGGTTCAAATCTTTCTGCGTGGAGTCTGCATGTTCTCCCTGTGCATGCAGGGGTTTCTCCATGGGTACTCCGGTTTCTTCCCACAGTCCAAAAACATGATCATGTTTTGGTGGTTTGTCAGATGATGGACTGATGACCTGTCACCCAATGACAGCTGGAGGTAGGCACGGATTAGCAGATGTAGATAATGGATGGATGGAGATTTCAGAAAGAGAAGCTTTCTCTAAGGTCTTCCATCAATCATCCCTGGTTCCTGTTCTAGAGTAGACCAGCAGTCACCAACCTTTTTAAAACCGAGAGCTACTTTGTTAATGTTGTGTCATACGAAGGGCTACCTGCACTGACCTTTGAACTAGAAGAGTTAGAGTTCCGCTTAACTTTATGCAAGATAAACACATTTTTCATGCTTTGTTATAGATATTGTTATTTTAAAATCTATATAAATGCAAGTGTGAATAAAGTAACGGAATAAAATAAAGTTTTAGATGCAATTGGTGGGTTGGCTTTTTTTTTTTTTTTTTTTTTTTTAGAACAGGCTTGCGGGCCCCATGTTGGTGACCCCTGGAGTAGAGTGTTTTCCTGCTTTTGGATGTTTTCAAAAACGTAAAATACAGAATGAAAAAAATATTTGTATTATAGATTGTATTGTATTATTATAGAATATACTCCCCTGCTCCATTATAGACAAGACATCCATCAGAATTTCTAATAATAACTTATGCAAATCTACACTTTTTTATGCAGATCTTATGTCAGTGATATTGTAATTTCCCTTTTTTTTTCAGGGTTATCTCAAACGTGAGTTTTTCTAATTTATTTTATTTTGACATTACTGTATGTTACTGACTAAACCAAAACAGGTGCACCTATGCTCAAACAATTCATGCTTTTTTTTTTTTTTTTTCCTAGTTGGCTCCTAAACATTAATATGACAGATTATAACCCCAGATGAAACCAAAATAACTACAAGCAACATCCGGTCAGTAGATAATATTAATTGGAGGCACATAACCATATTCCCTTACAGTGGGCTATTAGAAATTATAGAAATTTGCTGTTCTCTAAGTCCTTGTGGATATTTGGTCCAGAGTGTCTCATGGCAGACGACTCCTTTTTGTACCAGACTTTTTGGTATCCAAAAAAAGTAAAAAAAAAAAAAAAACAGTATTTGTGTTAATATCACCCTGCTGGGTCTTTCAGTCGTTATCTAAGCCCAGAAACTAAGAGTCGAGTCTAACTGCTTCTGTGTCGTCTCCTCAGAATGGAGGTTGACGGCTGGGACCCCAGTTTGGAGGACGAGTTGGGAGTTTCGCTGGACGACCTGAAGAAATGGATTGAAGAGGCTGTGGAGCAGAGTGAGGCTGTGCAGAAGAAAAAAGCGCAGCTGATAGAGCTCGAGGAATGGGTGGAGCAGAAAGAGAAAGAGGAGGAGAAGACAGAGAAACTTCTCATCGACGCAAACCAGTAAGAAAGTTCTGCGCCGCCGCTGTTCTCGGTCAAGTCGCGTTTTTTTTTCTCCGCTCTGCTATGTGCTCGTTTTGCCTCGCCGGTTTCTTCAGGTCCATATTGGAGTGCGAGAAGCTGGTGAAGGCAGCGTATCGAACCAACGGCCTGGTCTATCGGGAGAGCAGCTCGGAGGATGAGGGAGGCGGAGGACGGGGGCTGCCCTGCGAAGTCATCGAGATAGATGACGACGAAGACGACGACGTCATAGCGGTGGGCTGCCGTAAGTCGCACGGTTTTCTAGAGAAACGAGACGCCAGTTGCTGCTGTGTGAGTTGGAAACGTTAACTATTTTTGTTTGTTCTCCACCATCAGTGGTTCCTCCGTCGAAGACACTGACGCCAGCTAAAGACCCAGCGGTGAGATCAGCCTGAAAACCCCATTATTTTTCCCTTCTGATGACCTGGTGTCCTAACCTGACTCTAGCCAGATTGATGTCGCTCCGCCTAGCTTCACTCACATCCATCTGGGACATCTCCCATAGAAAGTGATTTCTCCAACCAATTTTATTGTCCAGCCAATCAGGACGCAGGGCTGGAGTTTCATAGATGTGACGTAGTGGAGAAGAGACCATGAGACTGTTTTGATTCAGACAACAATGGCGGCTTGCATCGAGGAAGGAAGCGTTAACATTGATGCTGCTATTTCTTCTTTGTTGTCCAATCTACCTAATATTGTTTCATTAAAAGAACATCAGAGAATGGCTCTGAAGGCTTTTGTAGGTGGAAACCATGTTTTCGCTCTTCTCCCGACCGGATTTGGCAAGTTTTGTTTTTCGGGGCGCATCCGCAGCGGAGCAGTTAGCGCAAACAATATTAGGAGGCCTTTAGTCCTCGACACGGTCGGCCCGGGATCGACTCCGACCCGCGGCGCTTTTCCGCCTGTCTTCCCCCCTCTTCCTGTCAGCTCACTGTCAATAAAACGCGTGCCACTAGAGCCGCAAACACATAAAAAAAAAAGGTTTTGTTTTTTCCTGCGTCGCTCTCACAGCGTCACAGCTTCGCTTCGGTGTGAGTGGTTGAAATAGCACGTCGATAAAGATGACAGACAAGTGGCTTATCCAATCATATGCAAGGATTTTTGATAAGGCCCAGCCTTCTGAAACACCATTCCTATGGAGAGGTCCCAGATGGATGAGGGGAGCTAGGCGGAGCGACATACATCTAGTTAGGGTCAGGTTTCTGGTGCCCATGATGAACGATTAATTGTACTATCTGACTAATAAGGTCTTGCGACTCTTCCTGAAGATCTTATTATATTCAATTAAAACTTGTGAAATAGATTTAAGTCCACCGTGGCTTGTTTCAAGCTGTTCTGACTTAAGCTGCCTGG
Organism: Fundulus heteroclitus; assembly: GCF_011125445.2. NCBI lineage: Eukaryota > Metazoa > Chordata > Actinopteri > Cyprinodontiformes > Fundulidae > Fundulus > Fundulus heteroclitus. The sequence goes on from NC_046363.1 coordinate 26,567,412, forward strand.
TCTTTCTTACCAGTTAAAAGAAGCGTCTGCAGTTCTGCAGAAAACCACCCAGCAGGTCCAGAAGTTGGTCCAAATAGTCACCAAGCCCTCCGCCGGTTCTCCTTTGATACGGACAGCAGTGCAGTCTGCAGCTCAGCCAGGTCAGTGCACACAAACCGTCTCATGGCCAACGTCGGGGGGGCACTGTTGATGCAAATGTGAGGATTTTTGTTTTTTCTTTCGTCTCTCAGGCGTTCAGAGCTCCACACCAGCAATATTCGTATCACAGGCTCCGTCTCAGATGACGCAGCCGAACCCCAACATAAAAGAAGACGAGCTCAAAGTCGGGATGAACATCCTGGGAAAGAAACGCACCAAGACGTGGCACAAAGGCTCCCTGGTTGCAATTAATCCTGTTGGTATGTCTCCTTCAAAGTCATTATAAGCGTCCCGTGTTTCAGGTTCTACATGCTTTCTGCTTTTCATGCTGTTTTTTTTTTTCTTTGATATCTTTAATCTATAAAAGCGCCTTTTCTTTCCAGGAAATGGTGTATTTAAGTATAAGGTGAGGTTTGATAAAGGCAAGAGCCTGCTGTCTGGGAATCATGTGGCCTTTGACTACAACCCCACCCTGGAGAGCCTGTACGTCGGGGCTCGTGTAGTCGCTAAGTACAAAGACGGCAACTTGGTCTGGCTGTATGCTGGGATCGTAGCAGAGATGCCTAACAACAAGAACCGCATGAGGTATGCGCGCGTATGAGATCTGAAAGTTTAGAAAGGTAAGGATTATAAGTTCAGTGACGTCTGACGGACACGTTTTAGGTTTCTGATCTTCTTCGACGATGGCTACGCTTCATATGTCATCCTTCCTGAACTGTACCCAGTTTGCAGACCATGTAAGACCTAAATTCCTACTTTTCACTTGATTAAAAATTTTATTAATTAAAATGTAAGTAAACGGTGTGTACGATTTATTTATTTTTTTGTTTATTTGCATAGTAAAACGCACTTGGGAAGACATAGAGGATGCGTCTTGTCGGGACTTCATCGAGGAGTACATCTCCGCCTACCCCAGCAGGCCGATGGTGCTCCTAAAGGTCGGCCAGATAATCAAGACGGAGTGGGAGGGGACCTGGTGGAAGAGCAAAGTGGAAGAGGTGGACAGCAGCTTAGTCAAGATTCTCTTCCTGGTACGGATGAGCCACACGTCTGAGTTTGAACTGACTACCGAGACTTCTTCGGCTGCACTCGTTTTCTCAGCTTTACTTCTAAACCAACAGTTTCATCCCTATATCTTATAAAGGTGTGACACTTTATTTGTTTACAGCAGAATTCTTACTGTTGTCTTGGTGTTGAGCAGGATGATAAGAGGAGCGAGTGGATTTATAGAGGATCCACCAGGCTGGAGCCCATGTTCAACCTGAAACTGGCTTCTGCAAACACCCACGAGAAGAAGCTCGCTGGCCACCAGAGGACGAGACCAAACATGGGTAACGACACACAGCCGTCCACATTAGCGAACACACGTGGGTCCGGTATTGATCGCGGTCTAGGCGTGGCTTTATCCCCCCCTCAGATTCTTAAAGCCAGGATTGTTTGAGGTGAGCCTTATTACACAGATGTAGAAAGTGGGTGACGTGAATCACACTGCAGCCCGAAGTGACCCAATTCTGATTTTTTTGCCCATATTTTTTGCCTGGATCTGATCTTTTTATGACAGTCTGAACAACACAGATCGGATTTTTTTCAAATGCGACCCAGGCCACTTGGATATGTGGTCCTGAATCCGATACGTATCTGATCTTTTCAAATGCGACCTGTGTCTGTACGGCCGGGTCGCATTTATCCGACCTGTACGTCACCGATACTCGACAAACGTCACTATTCTGCGTCCTGCTATGCCAGGGGTGTCAAACATACGGCCCGCGGGCCGGATCCGGCCCGCCGAACAATTTTGTCCGGCCCTGTGGCTAAATGCATTATCATTATTAAAAAAAAAAAAAAAAAAAACATATTTTTTTTTTTTTTTCCCAGTGTCCTGTCTGGAAAAAAATAAATGTGGCAATAAGAATTGATGTCTTAATGGCAAAAAGAGCTCATTAGATTTGACTTTCACAAGTAGAGCAGTATAGTGCTCCGCTTGATTTATGAATGTGAATAGTTTTATTATGATTCATGCGGGGAATATCTCAAATGATATGGACACTACAATGGGAAAGTAGGAGAGGAAAGGAAGAACAAGAAGAACAAAAGAAAAGGTAGAGAATGATAAAACAATTATTGAAAAAAACATGTACTTCGTTTAATTGAAAATATGCAGGTCCTATATTGTCCACGAGGGGCGCTGTGTTTTAATTAGCAGATTAAGCTTCAGGTGTAGAAAAATTTAAATCATTTCTTAATGTTTATCTGTTTGATGTATTTTGTCATGCAGGACAGTGTTTTTAAGTTCCAAAAAATGTGAATAAATGTTTTTCAACATTGTACAATCACTGTGATCAGTTCTTATGCATAATGCATAAGTAAATGTTTAACTGAGTAAAAGTATTGTTGAAATTGCACATACTTTTCTTAAAAACGCTGAGGTTATTCATAATATATTGTGTAAAAGTGAAATTAATTTAATATAAAAATCAACACGTGTGGCCCTCTTGAGATCAGATTAAGCTGTATGCGGCCCCTCAACCAAAATGAGTTTGACACCCCTGTGCTATGCAGAAGTGGGAAAAAAGACGACACCCAAAGCGGACAACAATGAGGAGAGCAGTCAACTGAGGGAAAGCTCCGGTTAAAAAATAAATTAATGACCGCAAAATGCGCGGCAGCATTATAATCCATGTTTACTTCCGCAAACACTGAGGACGCTTGCTACGTGTGACGACATCGCGTCCTCGAGTGCGCATGCGGGACACTTCGGTTGAACGCATTCAGTTCACACAGGAGATCACATACAAGTCGCATATATTTGGAAATGTGAACGGACACGCAAAAAAATCAGATTTCAGAAAAAAATCTGAATTGTGCATTAAGACCTGCAGTGTGAACGTAGCCAAACTTGTGGTTACACAAGAGCTTTTGCATATTTATTTTTCATGCCTTCTGGCACGACAGCTGACTGCCTCAACTGGGCCCAGGTCAAGATAATCTTAGTTGGACTCCCACCCCTTTTATTCTCTAACTAGAAAAAGACGATTGATATTTATCTTATCAAGACACAATTTCCACCAAATGTCTTCCATCTCTATATTTTATTCGTCCATCTTCTCCCGTCTATGTGCTTGATAGTTTGGATTCTTTAGTTTTCTTCTCCTAGAACAGGTTCTAGATAATATTCCTAAATAAATAAATACATTTTAGATATATTTTGAAGATCTCATGGTAGTAATTCAATTGTAACCTGGCACACTAAGATTGGTGTGCCATTGGTGGATATTCTGGAGCATGTAACAAAGTAATTTCCCCCTAAGATCATTAAAGTATGTCTATGTCTGAGTCTTAGTCTGAAGATGGATTCTCGTGTGTTTGTGAACGCATAAATACCGCGAGAACTAAGCTTGCAGGCAAGGTTAATTCAACTGGAGAATCTGATCAAAATTTGAATCAAATATATTGTTAAAATTAAGCATTAATTTTTAATTTTAATTTCCTTTTTTGCTTCCTGTGCTAAAGTAAATCATGAAACCTTCCCTAATTGCTGCTGTCTCTCTCAAAATAAACCCCAAGATATGATTGGTTAACCTGCACAGCACTAAATCTTGATTTAGATTTGTAAGGTGAAGAAATAAAATAAATTCATGATGTCTTCGGCATATGACCATAAAGTAGAAATATTTATGATAACATTATAAACAGTTAAATGTAAAAATGAGAAAAATCGTATGTTTGTTTATGATAGATTCATATATTTGATGCATGCATGTTAAGTTTTATTAAAAAAATTGGGGGACTTTCCATACAAGCTTCGATCAAATCGTTCATATTTTAGGCTTCTGCTTGTTTGACACATTTAGATTAAAGCCCCATGTGCCTCTAGCCGTTGAGGTTCTAATTCATAGCCTCTCACCTCCAGCCACAAATTTGGTGCACAGGTGTAGCGGTGAGGACGCTGTGTGCCTTATTGTAACCTCAGTCTACAGCAAGTTACGAAACCACAGCCTCCAAACGACACCCTATTGGACCAGTTCTAGTTATAATATATATAATATAACCTAAATTTTACATATTTTCTTCTCAAATAGGCAATTTTTTTTAAACAAAGAACAAAAACAAATGTTACTGTAATTTGATAGTGTATATCCATGTATGTCAAGTGTGCAGAACCAGCCCTCTTTAGCATGATACAATGTTATTTTCTGCTTCAGGATGACGTCACAAATCCAGGTAAAACTCAGTAACTGTTGAAGAAAAGCCAAAATTATATGATCTTTTTAACCGCAGTTGCTATAGATTGTTTTTTTTTAACATATATACATATAAACAGTATTTTGATCAATAAGTACTCCTTCATATGTAGTTTTAGAGGATTAAGAAACTCTCTAATTGGAGATGCTTGTGTTGATAAGATGTTATTGAAAAAGCTGTCAGTACTGCTTTGGACAAGAGTGTTTGTCCTCCTCGGCATCCTGGCTTGGTTGACTGAAGCTTCAATAGAGAACATGATAACTTGATTTTATGCAAGCAGAAACAATCACACTTGTGGTTAAAGCAATAGTAAAAGTACTCTCATTCCTGGGTTGTTTTAACTGTTAGATGTTTGTCACAATTTTCTTTCACTTCCAGGGGCATTAAGGAGCAAAGGCCCAGTAGTCCAGTACACTGGCGTCGAACATGTCGGAACTGCTCCTGCCAAGCCGCTTCCAAGTCAGCCTCAAGCGACCAGCCAGCCTCAAGCGACAACGTTAATTCAGCAGCTTCAGCAACGTCCACAGCCCCAGCCCATCCAACAGGTCCAGCAAGTCCAGCAATCCCAGCAGCCACAGCAACCACAGCAACCACAGCAGCCACAGACCCAACAAACCCCTCAGCCCTCACAAGCTTCCCAGCTTCAACGTGTTGAGTAAGTTTGCTTAGTAAACACATAACAGGGACTTTTGCTGTTTGAAAAGGCCTGCGCCTGACATAAAGGCTCAATAAATTGGAATAGTGCTGCTTTATATGTGGGAGTATCAAGTTATTATTTAATTCAATTAAATCTTATGTATACAGTACCAATTCACAACACATGTCATCTCAAGAGACCTTACAAAGTCAATTCAACCAAATCATGCAAACTGATTGGTTAAAAATCAGGAAACCCAGCAGATTGCATCGAGTCATCGACTCAGTCAAACATTTAATGCAGTTTGATTAGATGAAATAACACTTTACAAAGTCATATTCAATTAAATCATACAGACGGATTGGTCAAAAGGTTGCAGATTGCATCAAGTCTTGACAAGCATCATTCACTCCTGAAGAAGCGTAAAGCTACAGTGGACAGTCGTCTGCATTGTCCATGGCTTTGCAGCAATCCCTCATACTGAGCATGCATGAAGTGACAGTGGAGAGGAAAACTCCCTTTTAACAGGAAGGAAAACCTCCAGCAGAACCAGGCTCAGTATGAACGGTCATCTACCTCGACTGACTGGGGTTACAGAAGACAGAGCAGAGACACAAAAAAGCACAGAACTACTCGTTGATCCAGTAATCTGTTCTACATTAGATGAAAATAGCAGATGATCTGCCTCACCTGGATGATGTCACAGCTAACAGAACACCAGACCAGGTGTACCTACTATGAAGAGGAAAAAAGGCTTTTAACAAAAAGTTAAAAGTTGTAATAACAGCAAACAAAGCAAATTGGAGAACAATAGGAGAACTGAGCAGAGTGAGAAAAATAGGTCATGATGTCCTCCAGTAGCATAAGCATATAGCATCTTAACTACAGAGGTAGCTCAGGGTAACATGAGCCACTGTAACTAAAAAAATTGTCAAAAGTCTTAAAAGTAGACAGGGTGTCGAGGAAACTCTGGAAACCTGTTTAATATGGGATTTATTGGTCAAAAATAATAACGATTTTTACTTTATTACCAGAGGCCATTTTAATGCCATCCAGATTAAGTGATTGATTAAGAATTTTTTTTAAGGACTCTGGACCAAAGATTACAACTTCTGTCATGTCAGAATTTAAAAGCAGGAAATCATCCAGGTTTTAAATGTCATCAGCATAACAGTGGAAATAAATCCCATGCTGTCTAATAATTTTGCCAATCGTTAACATATATATTGTAAAGAGAATTTACCCAAGGACCGAACCCTGGGGTACTCCGAAAGAAATCTTGGAGTTTGAAGATTTATTAACATGAACAAACTGAAATCTGTCAGATAAGATTTAAACCAGCCTAGTTCTTTCCCCTTAATCCCTACAGTATGCTCAAGTCTTTCTAGGAAAATATTGTGATCAACTATATCAAATGCAGCACTGAGATCTAACAGGACAAATAATGAAACAAGTCTATTATCTGAGGCCATGAGAATATCATTAGTGACCTTCACCGGAGCTGTTTTAGTGCTATTAAGAGCTCTGAAACAGGGCGTTCTTGACAGTCTTTCTGAGGCTTTTATTTTGTCTGTATCAATATCGTAATTATATTGTATCGACCGAAATTAAGAAATATACCGTAATATGAGTTTAGCCATATCGCCCAGCTCTAATGTGCTTCTTTTTTTTAAACTAATCATATTGTAAAACAAATTAGCCCTTCCTGTCATTGAAAGACCTTCTTAATACAAGAGAAAACTCAGGTGTTTAAGTAAATATCTGCTTATCAATTAATAGTTAGTCAATTGATAAGAACAATCAATTTTTGATTAACTCCATCGATAACTTGCGTCCCTAAGTGCTACTGTTTCACTTAATAACAGGTTATACTGCAACTATTACTGCTTCATGGGGTAACTAACATACTATTTAGGAAATGTTCAATGAAGTCTTCAAGATAAAAGGTTGAATTCTTTCCCTCTGTTTTTATCACTTCAAGAAATAAACATCAGATGGCAAAGAAGAGCACCTCTTCTTTCATCCCTGGTGTGGGAGGGACACATGCCTCCAAGATCTTGCAGGCTGCATCCGCCAACAGCAGCAACATCACAATGTAAGTTCACAGTTTTATACACAGTGACCTTGAGTCATAAAACCATTCAGATGGTGTTCTTTAATTGAAAATGGCACTAAGTTGTTTAAAACTGATATTTGTTTCAATTAATGCAGAAAGAGTGTTAGGTAAAACTCAGTTAGCGGCTGTCATAAGCATCCACAAGTACCAAGCTAGCTAAACGCGTTCAACTGACTGATCACCAGCAAGTTTTATCACAGATTGTCCTGTGCCAGCAACAATAGAAAAACTTCTTAAAATGAAAGCGGCCGATCTATTAAAGATAAGATAAGATAGTCTTTATTGATCTCACAATGGAGAAATTCACTCGTCACATCGGCTCATACAAGAAGGTGCAGAGTAGGGAAGGTGCATTCAGACTCCCCCCAATGATCTGTCAAAAGTGACAGATCATTCCTCCCATAAATGAAAAGGAGAACAACACAGTTGTTTTCATATTTGGTATTTTTATTGTTTTAGTTTCATACTGCGTTTTAAATTTACCTGCAATCTTTCCATACTGTTAGATAAAAGCTGACAATTAAGAAGATCTTTTGTATGCAGAAACAGTAACTGGCATAAGTGTTAAAAATCTGACCTGTTTTTGTGCATGAATTAATATTTTAGTGTCAGTCTTTTAATGTTTTTTTTGTTTTATCCACAGTGGGAAAGTGTTGAGCATCCAGAGTACCCCCACCTCCTCCTTCACGCCTTCCTACCAGAGACAGACGCCTTCTCTAGTTTCTCCTCCTGCCATGGTTACGCACGCGATGGCCACCATCCCTCAGCAGCCCTCCTACCGAGCGCCCACAGACCGAATCTTCTACCTGGCACACACCTGTCAGCCCGCCTGTCTGAACCGTGTTCGACCATCAAAATCAGACCTGCACAGAGGAAAGAACCCCCTCCTCACCCCGCTGCTGTACGATTTCAGACGCATGACGGGACGGCGCAAAGTCAACCGCAAGGCAAGCATGAGCCCAACCAAGCATATGAACATGCTACTCGTCAATTAAAGTAACATCTCCTCTTTATGTCCGTCCCCCAGATGTCTTTCCACGTCATCTACAAGGCTCCGTGTGGACTCTGCCTGCGAAACATGGGGGAGATCCAGAACTACCTCTTCCAGACCCTCTGTGACTTTATATTCTTGGAGATGTTCTGTCTCGACCCGTATGTGCTGGTGGACCGGCCGTTCCAGCCGCAAAGGCCCTTCTATTACATTCCAGACATCACTAGTGGAAAGGAGGACATCCCTCTGTCCTGCGTCAACGAGATCGATACTACTCCACCGCCTAATGTAAAATACAGTAAGCATCAGACTGATTTTGCACCAAATGGTCTTTCTTTCTTTGTTCTTCTTAACCGTCCACAGCTGAAACTAGATATTTTCATACACTTTATAAAGATTTTTTTTTAAGAGCTGGTGTAACAGAGTTAGGTTTGTAGGCCACCTATTTATTATAATCTTCTGCTCTGCCTACAGGTTTTCTGTGGGACTCAGATCATAGCTCTGTTCTGGTCACTTCTGATATGGCTAATTTAGCACAAAGAGTAATTGTCAAAGATTGCCAACCTTGCAAAATGGCTTAATAGAAGCTATTAACATAAAGCATATCAACAAATGTAAAACGCCTGAGTTTATGTACATAAGAAATAAAAGAAGGATTTTTCCCTGCTAAATAGTTATACGCTAACTTTTGCCTAAATTCTTATTAAGAACTTATGCTACTACAATAAAAAGCCTGATTTATTTCACTGGGGGTAACAAACAGTGTGGAAGATGCTGTGTATAATGTAAAACCTTCCACATATGTGTAATAGAAAAAAGAAAAACACAATGGTTTTTGTAAGTACTAAAGAACACTGCATCAGCTTCCCAGAATGAGAAAATAATGAATCTTATTGTTGCGTATGCAAGATCTGTCATTGGATACGACGACATTGGGCCGGGCGATATGGACCAAAAATAATATTTTTACATTTTTTAGGCTAAATGCCAATATACAATATTTATCTCAATATGTTTTTCTTTTCATAAAGTAATTATAAAAAGCTTTATCCCAAATGTCTCACAAGCACATTTTTAAACAGCAGCTGTAGATATATGTGAGAAACAGCTGAAATATAACCTACTGGAATACGTAAAGGTATATTTATAACATATAGACCATCTTGATATAAACAATATAGTCTCGTCTTATTTTCAAATCTTATTTATAAAATCTCAATTATATTGCACAGCCCTGCAACGACACCATAATTAATAATAGTTTCAAGCTAAATGGTTATATATGAACGGGCCTGAAAAAAAACTGTCTTTTTCCAGGAGATAAAAATAAAAAGGCAGCAAAAATGACTTCTAACTTCTGTATTCGTTTGCACTTGGATGCCGAATACACGTCCTTCAGTGTGAAAATGTTGCAAAAATCTGACCTCTGTGCCTGACCCGTGCTCTTCTCTACAAGGTAAGGAGCGCATCCCTGAAGATGGAGTATTTATTAACACCAGCTCAGACTTCCTGGTCGGCTGTGAGTGTACAGACGGCTGTCGAGACAAGTCAGTGAAACCAATCTCCTTTTTTTTTTTTTTCTTCTTTTTTTCAACATGTCTGCTGTAGATAAGACCCAAAAGCGGCGTCTAGAGATCTTAGTCTTTTTTTTTTTTCTCCCTTTTTAATTACAGATCCAAATGCTCCTGCCACCAGCTGACCCTCCAGGCTTCCGGGTGCACCCCTGGCGCACAGATCAACCAAAACGCAGGATATTCCTTCAAGCGATTAGACGAGTGCCTGCCCACAGGGTCAGTCACGTCACACGCATCACTGTAGTTTCTCTTAGAAGACTAACTCTCCTGCATCTGTAATTAACTCAACGACAAATAAGAACGACTGGGCGTCACATTTAACGTGAAATCACGCGCTTTCTTCCTTTGTTCCTCTCTTAGGATCTACGAGTGTAACAAAAGGTGCAAATGTTGTGCTCAGATGTGCACGAACCGGCTGGTGCAGCACGGCCTGCAGGTCCGTCTGCAGCTCTTTAAGACCCAGAACAAAGGCTGGGGGATTCGCTGTCTGGATGATATCGCTAAGGGCTCATTTGTCTGCATTTATGCTGGTGAGAAACCCGCTTAGAATGAGGAGTGATGCGTAAAGCAGACACGGGCGGGCTGCTCTGTGGAATTGACTGTTTTTTTCCTCTCCTTTCTACCTTTTTAACAGGTAAAATCCTGACAGATGACTTTGCAGACAAAGAAGGTCTAGAGATGGGCGACGAGTATTTCGCTAACCTGGACCACATCGAGAGCGTGGAGAACTTCAAGGAGGGCTACGAGAGCGAGGCTCACTGCTCAGACAGCGAGGGGAGCGGCGTGGACGTGTCCAGAATGAAAATCCAGCCGTCCGCTTTAGTCTCGGCCGGCGCCGCGAGAAAGAAAGGCGGGTCCTAACCCAGAAGACGAAAGATGTCGCTGCTCTTACTTACATGTGAGCATCGTGTTATAACCGAGTGTGTGGTTTCTCCTCCCCGCAGCTCAGAGCTCCAGCTCATCAGATGACACCAACAACGAAGAGGAGAAAGATTCAAAGAGCGAAGACGAAAGCGACAGCTCAGACGACACATTTGTGAAGGACAACTACTACACCCCCGGCTCTGTGTGGAGGAGTTACACTACGCGGGGTCAGGTTAAGGGCAACAAAGAAGGTACAGCACTTCTATCACCGATGGTCCGACCCAATGGTAGCGCTGCATCATATCAGGGAGATATATTATTGTGACTCTATTGCTAAAGCCTGCAATGGCAATATCCTTACATTCTTTACGGTACACCGTGCCCCGACCATTTGGCCGTTAAAAACGTACATCCTGTGTGTGAAAAAAGGGCAATTAGAGCCCATTGAACAGGCCAACCGTATTATCTATTTTGCACAACATGAATGCATCCCAGTTCGGTCCAATTTCAAATCAAATTCATTCCAATATAATCTAATAATGTAGTCAGATTCATAGTGTAGTCTGTTTTTAGAATAGATTTTTTGTCCCTCAGTACAATAAAGAATATAGTCTAGGTTATATATTAACCTAGATTGTATAAATAAAGCTATGCGTATCTTTTGAGCTTTTTGACTCATTACAGCCACAAACTCCAACGTTCATTTGGATTTTATGTGACAAGCCAACACCAAGTAGAGCATAGTTGTGAATGGAAGGTGATAAATTGATCTGAGAAGCATGACATGCGTTTGTATTAAGTCCCTTTTTTTTTGTCTTTCCCCTTAAACACAATCCAGTGCAACGGAGTAAACAAAAGTCTTCCTGTGTGTAATTTAATCTTAGTAGAAATCCAGCTGCTCTGTGAGGTTTCTCTGAGAACATTAGTGAATAAACAGCATCATAAAGACCCAGGAACACAGCAGAAAGGTCCGGGATGATATTTGGGGCATAAAAAGTTTAAAGAAGGTGTAGGTTATACAGCAACATGTCATTGAAAAGGCATGTGTTATGGGAAATGATGATAACTGAGCCCTCAGTTACTTATTGAATAAAAGGAAACAGCGATTCCATCAAGTTGCAGCAGTTTATTGAGAACCAGAGTAGAGATAAAGTAATCACACCCTTGGCTAGGCTGCAGCCTGCCCTCCTTCTGGTCTCCTCCCAATCTGAGGCCACCGCCTCCTTGCACCTCCACCTGCTGAAGCAGACGTAACACAAACACCTCAAATCCAAACATTGACCGTCCCACACAGAGAATACGGAGCGTTGACCTCGGCAAAGCAGGAAATCAGCGGGAGAGTGGAGCCGGTGAGCAGAATCTTGTGGGTCGCTGCTCACTTTAATTAGTGGAGCAGCCAAGAGATCCATGGGGACTCTGGAGGAGCTGCAGAGATTCACAGATCATTTGGTTAAAAACTGTGAATGTACAACTGTTTGTTGTCTGCCTCCGTGGATCTAATCCAGGGGTGTCAAACTCATTTTGGTTTAGGGGCCTCATACAGCTTAATCTGATCTCAAGAGGGCCACACGAGTAAACTCGTTGCAAGATTAAATAGAACTAATAAATGTGGACTTGTTCATTTTTATATTAAGTTAATTTCACTTTTACACAATATATTATGAATAACCTCAGCGTTTTTTAGGAAAAGTATGTGCAATTTCAACAATACTTTTATTCAGTTAAACATTTACTTGTGCATTATGCATAAGAACTGATCACAGTGATTGTACAATGTTGAAAAACATTTATTCACATTTTTTGGAACTTAAAAACACTGTCCTGCGTGACAAAATACATCAAACAGATAAAAATTAAGAAATTATTTAAAATCAATTTTCCACATCTGAAGCTCAGTGCTACCATCTGCTGATTAAAACACAGCGCCCCTCGTGGACAATATATGAACTGCATATTTTTAATTAAACAAAGTACATGTTTATTTCAATAATTGTTTTATTATTCTCTTCCTTTTATCTTGTCCACTTGTGAAAGTCAAATCTTTTTTTTTTGTTTTCTTTTTATAATGATAATGCATTTAGCCACAGGGCCGGACTAAATTGTTCGGCGGGCCGGATGCGGCCCGCGGGTCGTATGTTTGACACCCTTGATCTAATCCATAACATTGTGTGAATACAAATACACACATCAGTTTTCAGCTTATTATTTGTAAAATATATTGAAAATCAAGTCTGATTTTCCTTCTACTTCACAATCGTGCACTAATTGGTTTGCTCCACGAAGAACTTGGAAGTTTATAGCCGTAATGTGACAAAATGTGAGAAAGTTCACGAGGTGTGAACGCTTTTGCAGGGCACGGTGACTTTTTAATGCTAATAGGTAAAAAGTCACGCATCTAGAAAAGGCCAGGTGTTTGCACCGAGTCATTGACCATGCAGCATCACTCAGCCCTGAGCAACGACCAGGAGACAGTGGAGAGCAACGTCCACTGTAGTGAAAAGTTTGTCCGGCTACCAAGAAAAGAAAAAGAGTTTCTACTATGAGAAAAAGATTGCCACGGGGGAATGACAGAAATTTTATAGGAACATCTTGCAGTTGTGATAATATTAGTAAATAATTGGCGACATGTGCCTGTTTTCCTCTTCCTCTACCTTTAGCATTGTGTCAGATGTGAGCATCTCCTGCTGCGAGGCCACCTGGCTAAACATTAGCGAGACAAATATTGGATAACAATTATTGCAATCCAAGCAGCCCTGTGTGAATATGGCTCACACTGATATTGTGATAACGACATATTGTTGTGCAGCTTTAACTTCTTACTTGCTCTTCTGCTGCAGGGAGTCAGGACAGTAAGGATGGATTGAGCGTCTCAGCCAAAGGACAAGAAGAGGAAAAACCTCCCTCAATGCCAGAGGAGACGGGGAAAAGCAAAGTGGCCTCCTGGTTAACAAGCCAGGGCCTGAAGAAGGTCAGTTTAAAGAAAACAAATCATATTGAAATTCTAGATTCAGTGAATGACTCTCTTTTTAAGCATCTGGTAACTATATGAAAAAATAACACTGAATGTCTTTCATTTTGGGTGATTTTTTTGTTTTGCTTAAATTTTTTTCTTCTCTCCACCAGGAAGCTGGAGACAACAAGAGGTTTGCTGAAATCCCCGAACTCTCCCTTTATTGAATAGACCTTTTTTATTTTAGACATTTATTCTACACATTCTTTGCAAACGATATCGGCTGCTTACAGAATATTCCTGTTTTGCAGTCAGATAAAGACCGACCTCGTAAAGAAACAGGAAGTCATGACTCTCTCCGACAGCGACGATGTTCAGACCATTAGCTCTGGATCTGAAGACAACAGAGAGAGGGAAAAAGCCACTCCAGGTAAACGCAGTTACAACACAAACAGAAATTCTATGTTTTATGTTTTTTTTTTAACCCTTCTCCTCATTTTCTTCCCTGGAGCTTCTGTATCTGGTGTGACCAAGAAGCAGGTGGCGGTGAAATCCACGCGAGGCATCGCCCTGAAGAACAGCCACAGTCTGATGGTGAAAACGGGTCCGTCCGGAGGAGGGGTCGGGCCCAGCGGTCAGGGGGGCAAACCCGGACAGCAGGGCAAGTCTGGGGGAGGGGGGGAGAACGCCCCCAAAAACACCCGCCTGTTCTTCGACGGCGAAGAGTCCTGCTACATCATCGACGCCAAGTTGGAGGGAAATCTTGGACGTTACCTCAACGTAAGATGTTAAAATGTTCTCTAGTCACCTGAAAAGCAGCTTTCCTTGCCTCAAATTGACCTGTCCTTCTATCGTCTGTATTACAGCACAGCTGCAGTCCCAACCTTTTCGTCCAGAACGTGTTTGTGGACACACATGACTTGAGATTCCCCTGGGTGGCCTTCTTTGCCAGCAAGTGAGTTGAAATTGGATTTTTTTTTTTTTTTATGATATTGGGGCTTTACACCTGAAAGGCAGTCTGTTCTGTTTCTCCTATTTATTTAAACCCATAAGAAGAAGATATTTGTGTCAGTACAATTAGCTTTCTTCAGATGGGAGCTTTAAATATTTCTTCTTGGAAAAATAATAGGTTAATAGGACCTGGAAACACTCCAGTGTTATAAAATTACAAAAAACATTCACACCTCTTCAATGTTTTAACATCACAACCAAAGGTGGAAATCATGCGGGGGACATGGGGACCTGGACAACCCCCCCCCCCCCCCCCCCCCAATTTAAGAAGATTGTAGATTAGTAAATTATTGGAGGCACTTATATTTCCAAGTAATATCAAAATAATAATGGCATTTCTATGGGACTATGGACTGAAATTAGCATTTTGCTAAATCTGGTATATTTATGGCAACATTGCACATTCATTAATATACACTGTCACATTCAAAAATAAAAAAAAATAAAAAAGGAAATCTGACATTAATCTTCGGAAAAAAATACATTTATACTTTGCGTCCTCCATCAATTTTGGTGCAATGGTTTGGTCCATGGTACCAACAGCTAACATCCGTGAACAGACACAGCGGTGCCATCTGAAGACCTCCACTAAGTAGCTACTTAAAACAGAACACATGTCACATATAATATTCACTTCTGCTTTTCCAGAGGATGAAGCACATTAACATTTGTTCAGCTCATTATTACGGTAGAATCTAGCGACAGACAGCCGTGTAACACGGGGGGAAAGGTGCCAAGCACTGCCAGCGGCTGGGCGCCGTGGGGTGTGAGAGAAAGAAGAAAGCAGAGCCATGGACAGCAAGTAGAGATAGAGTTTGAAAAACGGCAAAAGAACAGTTTTTTTTTTTTTTTTACCATGACTGAATTACTTAATTAGATTTTTACTTGTTCTGATTCAGATGGTTATTATACTGTCTGGTAGGGATGGGATACTTTTCTAGGTGCCGACCGGATCCCGTCGGTACTGCCAGGTACCGATTCACGTAAAATCAAACGGTTCCAGGTTTCGGTACCTAAACCAGGGGTTAAAGTTCTCCGTCGCTGCGACGGATTTCCGTTATTTGGAAAATTAGCGCAAATTGTTCCGTCTACACTTTTTATTCAAGGTTTTAATCTGAAGCTGCTCCCAAACAATCTTTGATTACAACCACAGACTTCAGGGTATTTTATTGGGATTTTTTCCGCATGTGGATCTTTACTCCTTCAGCTTTGGCTCTTAGACAAAAAATGCGGGGGGTAAAATTGGTCAATGTTTATAAATTTAAAGGTAATTTAAAATTGCTATCTTATTTAGTTCTGCGATTTAAGCATTACATTTCCAGAAAGAAAGAAACTAATGGTGTATTGAATATTTTACTATAGATAAATTAAGTATCTTTTTGTCAATAGGTTGCAAACTGTTTGCTTTTTCATCATTTTGATGCCATTTGCTATAAAAATTAAATGTCAAATTGAAGAAAATGCATTAAACCTAAATATGAAAATACTGTTGTTGATTTAAAAAAAAAAAAAGTAAACAAATTTCCTATAATATACTATAACAACAAGCTCTTGTTTAAAAGAGATGTGTAACTTTTGTGGCTCTAATCAAAATTTGTTTAGCGGGACCGAGGGCAAAAATGGCTCTGCAGGTTGTAAATTTTGCTGACCCCTGTACTAGACCAACACAAGAATAATCCATTGTTGTTTATAAAACCGGCCTTTATGAAAGTGTAACAAGAAGAAAGCTATTGTTGAAGGGAAGCCCTCAACCTTAGCCTCAAACAGCGATCATGTGAGTTTCTCATGAGACCGAAATGCAGTGTCCACAGATGCTGTCTATCCAATCTGACCGACTTTGAACTATTGGTACTATTGGTAAATAACTATTTGGTAAAGAGAAATGGTTGTTTCTACTACAGCTCAAGAGACAAACTTCATAGTACTTGAAGGTGTAATTGCAGCTAGATATGGTTCTAAAAATGAAAATATATACTGCAGTTTTAGATGTTTGTTTATGTTTTCAGAAGTCATAAATAATTTTCCTTACACTTTACAATTAAACTATCAATAACTCAACTATCAATAGTTGAGTTAATTCTCCTGTTATGTTGCAGGTCGAATTAACCCAAATGTAAAGTTGTTGTAAAATTGTGAATTTTTTTTCTGAAACGATCTAGGCTTGGCTTAATAAGTCTGATCAACATATGCGTATGTATGTATGTGTGTATATATATATATATATATATATATATATATATATATATATATATATATATATATATATATATATATATATATATACACACACACACACACACACACACGTTCCTGGATCAGACAACTATCTGCACCTTTCACACCTACTAAAATTACCGGGTCAGCTACTTTCAAACTTAATATGGCAACGGTGGGATGGATATACCCAATATCACCTGCAGGTGGCAGTAATGCAAAGGATGTAGCTTTAACTGAGCAAGTCAACCTCTTAAGAAGAATTTGAGCTGGAATTTAAGTCAACAAGCAACGGCGCTCTGGGATCGGTGGTTCTTGCTGACATCAGGGGAGGAGCGAAGCGAAGACTACGAACGTCTTACGTAATCACAGAACTGCGTGCCTTACCCAGGAATGTAACGGCTTTATTCACGCTAGAGCGGTCCCAGTAAATTAACGGGTATGATACTAAGTTGTGACCCGGTAAATCAGTTCTGGCTTAATTCACACATAACCCTGACCCATTAAATTACCGGTAAATTACTGGGTAAGGTTGTAAGTGTGAAAGGGGCTTTACATGGAGGCTGTTTGGGTCAGTTTGACCTGCTACTCATAGTGAAGGGTAAAAAGGGTCAAAATTGTCCAATCCTATTTGTTTCTTTGCCACTTTTAGACGTATTTTACCTCAGTAACACAGATGCACATCTTTCCCCCTATTCTCTTTTACTCACATGTAAACTGAGAGAATGCAAATGTTGCTGAATTTGGACTTTTGATGGGAAGCTTTTCTCTTTCTCGTGGGCAAACTCCTGCCGCGTGGACGCTCAGCAGGCGAGGGGTGAAAACATATAAATAATCTCTGCAAGCGATTTCTGAAAAACATTACAAACCGCAGTTACGCTTGGTATAGTCACTGTCAGAGCTTCAGAAACTGAGAAGCAGAATTAAAAAAAGGTGACAGCCATGGAGGCGCCGGAGCTGCGAGCCTGACAGTGAAACAGAGGAGGATGCGTCAGGATGTGGAGACAGTGTTGAGGTCATTTCTGAGTCTGATGATTCTGATTATGAACCAGATGATGAAAATGCTCGTCGCGTTCCTCCGGGCAACGCTTTCATGTGAAAAAATTGTAAAAAAAAGGCGGTCGTTACCTCCAAATAAACACCAGCACTGCAAAAAGGGATCTAAATATAAGTAAAATGTTCTTAAAGTTAGTGTATTTGTCCTTGATTTGAGCAGGTAAAGAAGATTATTTGCCAATGGAATGAGTATTTTGACCCCTAAACTAAGATATTTGGACATCCTACACCTGAAATAGGATGATAGAGATGAGTTGTTCCTATTCTAAGTGCAAAAATCTTATTCCTTTGGCAGATCATCTTATTTTCCTGCTCAAATCAAGGACAAATACACTAATTTTAAGAAAATATTACTTATTTTTAGTTCCGTTTTTGCAGTGAGAAAACTGTAGAAAATCTAACAAAGCCGGCGCCTGCTAGGATGGCAATAACTCGTGTTGCCAACATGGGGTCAGCTTTTTAGCTCCTCATGCCCGATTCAATACAGAAAATCATTCTTCAATTTACTAATCTAGAAGAAAGGCAGTTTTTTGTGGGAGAAGTTCGAAAATGGATTGATTAAATGCATTTACTTGGTTGCCTTTATTCTGCTGCACTGCAGACTCTTCTATCTGCCAATGGAATAAGATTTTTGTACTTAAAATAAAAACAATTCATCTCCATCATCTTATTTCAAGTGCAGGATATGTTAATATCCTGTTTTAGGGGTGGAAATTCTCAATCCATTGGCAAATAGTCTTATTTAGCTGCTCAAATCAAGGAAAAATATACTAATTTTGAGAAAATTTTACTTCCTTTTAGTTCCCTTTTTTGCAGTGTGGGGGTCCAAACGTTAACAGCCTCATGCCAAAGTGTCTCTGGAGACGTCGGATTTTCTCCAGAGTAATCCGATGTAATAATCGAGAGACAAGGGAATCGAACAGAATGGCAACAATTAGGACAGTGTGTTGCAAGTGGGTTGTGCAACTTTCACGGCTCTATAACCTTAATGTCGCAGTGGACGAGAGGCAAGCGGCATTCAGAGGACGCTGCTCATTTAGGCAATATATGCCTTCCAGACCAGCTAAATATGGCACAGAAATCTGGGCAACATGTGACGCAAGCACCAGCTAGGTTTTAAACATTCAGGTGTACAGCTGGGGGACGAATCAGGGCATGTACAACGTATCTGTGACAGTTTCTTCACAAGCTACAGCCTGGGTCAGGAACCTGGTTAGAGAAAACTTACTGTGGTTGGAACGGCCCTGCTAAGCTGCTGGTAACCAAGAACAGCGCCTTTCAATCTTCCATGTTTGCCTTGACATACAGCAAAGCCCTGGTGCCCTATTGCCCTAAAACAGGGGTGTCAAACATACGGCCCGCGGGCCGGATCCGGCCCGCCGAACAATTTAGTCCGACCCTGTGGCTAAATGCATTATCATTATAAAAAAAAAATATATATATAATGCCAGTGTCCTGTCTGGCAATGTGGCAATAAGATACCACAAAGAGCTCATCAGATTTGACTTTCACAAGTGGACAAGATAAAAGGAAGAGAATGATAAAACAATTATTGAAAAAAACATGTACTTCGTTTAATTGAAAATATGCAGTTCCTATATTGTCCACGAAGGGTGCTGTGTTTTAATTAGCAGATTAAGCTTCAGGTGTGGAAAAATTCTAATCATTTCTTAATTTTTATCTGTTTGATGTATTTTGTCATGCAGGACAGTGTTTTTAAGTTCCAAAAAATGTGAATAAATGTTTTTCAACATTGTATAATCACTGTGATCAGTTCCTATGCATAATGCACAAGTAAATGTTTAACTGAGTAAAAGTATTGTTGAAATTGCACATACTTTTCTTAAAAACGCTGAGGTTATTCATAATATATTGTGTAAAAGTGAAATTAACTTAATATAAAATTCAACAAGTCCACATTTATTAGTTCTATTTAATCTTGCAATGAGTTAACTCGTGTGGCCCTCTTGAGATCAGATTAAGCTGAATGCGGCCCCTCAACCAAAATGAGTTTGACACCCCTGCCCTAAAAGGAGGTGAAATGTTGTGTATGAGCTTTGCTAAAGAAACCTAGCTGAAATCAGCACATGAGAGGAAGCCATGTGTGGTACTTGACTACAATGCCACTAAAGAGGATATCTAGGACAAGGTCACAGGGTCTTACAGCGTGAAGAGGTGCAGCTTCCTAGAAGAGCCGGGGGAGAAATATACAACCAAGACAGCGACATGCCAAGAGAAGCTACAGGGAGGGAGATCCAGGAGAGGACTACATCCAGATACACCGATGAGGTAAGCATGTGTGTCTGTGTGAGAGCATGTTATCCTGTGATCAGCAAAAATATAATCATCATTTTCATTTTTCCAGATTGCTGCTGGGGGGAAAACAAAGAAGAGGTGTGAGGTTTCTGAGCCATGTCATGATGTCAAGACGTGTGTGAAATATGACATGTCCCTCTGTGTAGATGAAAAAAACGTAACGCTTTATGTCTAAAGTTATTAATTTTTGTGTATTTCTGGTTTCAAACATCTCGTAGTGTTTATGATGGCAACATGTCGACAAATCACTTGTAGACTGCGGAGACTCAAAGACACACGTTCACTGTGTTCATGTTGCTAAGCTCTTATTTTGTTCAATACTTGCTGAATAAAGTTTATTTTCAACAGAACTCCCCACGACTCATTTGTCTTGATCTTTAATCAGTGCGTTTGTTTGACCCCAAACAGAAAAGGTGTCTCTGGGTAATTTATGTCCATAACTTCAAAATGTTAAATAAAAATCAATGTAATACATAACCATTGTTTATTTTCTCTACATAGGTTTTTTTTTTCTTTGGACATAAACAAATTTGTAACATGTATTATTTGTGAAAATGAGTGAATTATCCTCATTGATGCTTTTTCTGTAACAGGTAAGAACATTAGTTTACTAAATGCTGACTGAAATGGTTAATAATGGTATTAATAATGACAATATTATAACAATATTCTTTATTTTTTTTGGTTGGGTTTCTGATAATAATGCATAATCAAACATTGTCAAGTTGACCAGGAACATCATTGCTGTTCCTCAGAAACCAACACAACAGAAGGGTTAAATAAAATAATGGAGTTTGTTGTGGTAAAGTGAAGAAAAAGTTGAAAAAGTTCAAGAGGTATGAATATTTTTGCCAGGACACAGTGTTTATGGTAAATTTGTGTTTTAAACATTATCAAATATGTTTTAGTGTTTCTTACAAGAAGTTAGCTGTGATTTTTCTTTTTTCTTTTTTGCTGTCGGTTAGATGGATAAATTAACTTCATCCTTCTTATAAATAAAACCTGGAGTCTGTTTCTGGTTATTTCAGCCATTACTGTCGTACTGAATGCATCCATGAACGTAAAAAAGTCTTTTAAAGCCTTTTGATGTCATTTTGTTTTCTCATGGTAACTTCTGGCAGGTTTTCTTGTGAATTAATTTGAAATCCCAAACTCACGGATGGGGGGGAAACTAGCTGTAATGAACGGTTTCTTATTAAATCCATGACATTATCAGCCAATGGTGAAGAACTGCTGCAGCGTTTCAAGGCATAAACACGTTTAAGGAAAACTGTTCAGTTAAAAGTCATTCCCAGGATAAACTAATGATGTGGTGCTCAGCTTTATAGATGCTACTACAGATTAAACATTTCATCATATTTTACCATGAAAATATCTTTAATAATAAAGCTCTTATTATAGCAGCAGGATAAATGGATGGCAATTGCTTAATGGACTGCTTTTTAACTCATTTGCACATTTATTTTTCTACAGATCGTCATGTTATCAGATAAGGTTGCCTTCTGCTCCTTCCACTTATATATATATATATATATTTTTTTTTCTTGTTCGTGTTGCGTTCAGGCGCATCCGGGCCGGCACAGAACTGACCTGGGATTATAACTACGAGGTTGGGAGCGTGGAAGGCAAAGAGCTGCTGTGCTGCTGCGGATCCACGGAGTGCCGAGGACGGCTGCTGTGATCAACCCCGACCTCTTCTACCCCTGTAGTAAAACCCGACAACTGCAACACTGTACCTGGTTATTTAGTTGTTTTTTTTAAGTTCAGTTAATTTTATTACATCTAATTATGTTGATGTGCTTTTTTTTTTTTTTTTTTTACCAGCATGTTTCTCAAAGCATCTCATGTCCATGTAATGTTTTCTTTACCTCTGAATAAAAGTTTCTTCAGTGCCCAGAGCTCCTGCCCTTCTTATTCATTTATTACTGCTTAATTGATTTAATCTTTCACTGACTAAAACAAAGTTTTTGTGGTCCACGCTGCTAGATTTGTCAGAATCCAGGTTCACACAAAGCGGTCCAGTTTAAACCTGGATTCACCAATCAGCTCGTCTCAATCCGAAAAACAACAAACATTTCTCTTCGGTCAAGGCACTCAAACTCAGATGCTCTCTGGTCCTTCGGCAGCGTTGGTTGTTCTTTGGTTTTCTGGAGCCTTTTCAGCATGTTTTACTACCCGGCTGTTTTAAACCGGCGCTCGGGATGTTTCGCTACCATCTGGTGAGTAAAAATCTAAAGTCTTCAACGGTCCAGAGATGTTGTTCTCAACCTCTGAACTCATAAAGGCGACGAGGCCAGA
Source organism: Fundulus heteroclitus (assembly GCF_011125445.2). Taxonomy (NCBI): domain Eukaryota; kingdom Metazoa; phylum Chordata; class Actinopteri; order Cyprinodontiformes; family Fundulidae; genus Fundulus; species Fundulus heteroclitus. Next base: position 26,589,819 of record NC_046363.1, read on the forward strand.
TTCTTAAAGCTGAATTTCTTAAATTACTACTTAAAACCATCACTAGATGTGGAAAAAAACCTCATTGGTAAAATCCGTTTAACAGTTTTAGACTGATTTAAACTTATTAGACAAAAAATGGTTTACTCAAAGCAGAACAAAATAGGGTTTTTTTGGGGGGCAAAAAACTTTAGATTAAATATTTATTTTTATGTCGTATAGATCAAGAAAATAATTTTTTCGAATGTAAATTTAGCATTTTGTTCCACATCCAAATACAAGATATGGCCTGAAAGAGTTTTTTCCCATCTTTTGTCCTAAACAAATGGATTTGAGAGTGCAGGTGCATCTCTAGGTTAAAAAAAAAAAGTCTTACCAAAAACAAATCCTCTGAAGTTAAAACAGGGACAGCTGCAGGGTTTGAAGTGTCCTTAAATGTTAGATAAAAAAAAAAAAAAGAACTAAGCTTGATTCCCACAGGTACTCTTCATATGTGGACATTTTAATTATTTTAAAGGTTTTAGTTTTAATGATAATTATAAACTTAATGAAGAGATCCAGAAATTAAAGCATAAAGAGACCAAAATCTAAATTAATATATAAATGGATATGTATGATCTATGTATTTTCTTTGGAAAATTAATTTCAATAGGTACAGGTGATGGTGAATGACGACAGGATGCTGTAGAAATTCCTCAATGAAGAGAGGAAAGATGAAAAGTAAAATCTAATTCGAAATTTGCTTAACCATTTTAATCCTAAACTGTCATTAGATGAAGAGAATTTACAAATTAAAAGGTTTATTATTGGGGTGTCCTTCAGATTCATTACATTTTGCCATGAGCTATTTTACAAGTAGCTCCATCTTCTTTTCTAAAATTAACAATAAATGAACATACAATCATGATTTGTGTTCATTTCAGGCTGGTTGCCACAAAAGGCATCAAGGTTCCTCGCAGAGATATCCTGGGGGTCAATGTGAAAAGGACTTGGTAGGTATTTACCCATAATGCCATTTGTTCAATTTTAATGCATGGCAATTTTACTCGTTGCAATGTTCATGCACAGAGTAAATTAATTAATTAGTGTTTGGCCTTGTTGCTTTCAGTATAGTTATCTGACAATGAGGACACTGTCTGTGGTCATAATATAACGTTTTGTGACATCAATATTAATTTGGTAAGAGATGTAATGTCACCCTATAAGCCCCGTGTGACATGTACAGGTAAAATCTTTTAAAATGTGAATATTGAAAACCGTGCAATATTTTTGTTTTTTGTCATTTCAGAAAGTGATTCATTATTGAGATTCATTGTACACAGAGTAACATATTTCTTTTAATTTTGATGATTATGGCTTACAGGTACAACAACAAAAATAATAAACCCTGAAATTTAGTGCCTCTGAAAATTAGAAAGTCAAGAATCTTTATTGTTACCTTCTGTTACCATAGTAAAATCTTTTTTAGACAAACACCGGCTCAGGATGCATAAAGAACATATACCATGCAGACACAGTAATGCATAATGTTTTCACACTTAAGAAAAAAAAAAACTTCTTTAATAAATGAAAGCAGTTGATTACACTGACCTCAAACACACTGACGCTTAAAGTGTGCAAATAGTCTCCAGGGTCTGATAAGATTCTTATACTTTTTGACAAAGCTTATAACTTTTTTGTTGTTTGTTTTTAAAGCTTGTAGTTAGAGTGGCTTAGGTTACCCTGAGCTATCTCTGTAGTTATGCTACTACAGAATTAGGCTGCTGGAAGACAACAAGATCTATTTCTATCACTCTGCTGAGTTCTCCTACTGTTCTCCAATTTGGATTGTTTGTTGTTATTTCAACTTTTAGATTTATATTCTCTCTGTCTTTTTCCTCTTCATAGTCGGTACTCCTAATCTGGCGTTCTGTTAGCTGTGACATTATCCAAGGGGGCAGAACACCCGCTATTACCATCTAACATAGAAAGGTTTCCTGGATCAATGTGTGCTTCTGTGCTTTTTTGTGTCTCTGCTCTGTCTTCTCTAATCACCAGTCGGTCGAGGCAGATAGCTGCTCACACTGAAACTGGTTCTGCTGGAGGTTTCTTCCTGTTAAAAGGGAGTTTTCCTCTCTACTGTCGCTTCATGCATGCTCAGTATGAGGGATTGCTGCAAAACCTTTGGCAATGGAGACAACTGTCTACTGTGGCTCTACGCTCTTACAAGAGGAGTGAATGCTGCTTGTTAAGACTCGATGCAATCTTCTGGGTTTCCTTAGAAAGGAAACTTTTTGACCAATCTGTCTGATTCGATTGAATTTGACTGTGTAAAGTGCCTTGAGATGACGTGTTGTGAATTGGTAATATATACAAAAAAATGTAATTAGCCGAGTCCAAAACGAACGATAGGAAATAGTGTTAATGCATGAATTAAACGGTCAACTCTCCCTCAATGATGCGCTCATGCCAGCATTAGATACTGTGCAATAATTTTAGGCCTTCATTTATAGGTCTGTGCTATCAGAAATTCCTGTGAAATTGGTGTGCAAACAGGCATTACCAGTAGTGCCACTGTAATATGTAACAGACCCCTAACTTCTCAGCAGGGGGCAATGGACTTTCAGCTTTGGGATAGAAGCTGTTTTTGAATCAATCAGTTTTTGATTTAATGTTCCTGAATCGTCTACCTGATGGAAGTGGGTCAAACAGAGCATTGCCTGGGTGTTTGGGATCTGTGGCCATGTGTCGGACCCTTCTCTGGGCTCAGCAGCATAAACCGTGTCCCGATCTTGTAGACAGCAACCCACAATCCTCTGTGCTGTCCTCACCTAAATCCTTCCTCTCGTGCATTGTGCAGCTCCCATACCACACTGCTATGCTGAGACATAAAATGCTTTCTATTGTGGCTCTGTAAAAAATAAATATGATAGATGCCTTTAGGTTAAGTCTATTGTCCCTCATATTCCTTTTGGCAACAGCCCAAAGATTTTCCATGGGGTTCAGGTCAGGGAGGTTGGATAGCCAATCAAGAACAGAAACACCGTGGTCACTGAAGCAGCTTTTGGTATATTTGGCGATGTGGACAGGTGCCAAGTCCTGCAGGAAAATAAAATCCTGTGCTTTCCTCTGCTGACGTGGTTATTACTGAATTTCCTGGTAGACGGCTGCATTGACTGTGGACTTCAGAAAACTCAGTGGACCAACACCAGCAGATGACATGGTTGCCCAAACCATTAGTGACTGTGGAAGCTTTCCACTAGACTTCCAGTAACATGTATTCTGGGCCTCTCCTCTCTTCCTCCTGACTATGGGACCTTGATTTTTCCATTGAACAGTAGTTCCGGTATCTTGTCTCCTTAGGCCAGGTAAGATGCTTACAGCCCATGACCAGGATTTTTCTGTGCATGGTAGCTCTTGAGGCTGAATCCAGCCTCAGTCCACTCCTTGTGAAGCTCACCCAATTTCTTGAATGGATTTCTCTTGACAATCCTCTCAAGGCTGCCATTCTCCCTGTTGCTGGTGCACCTTTTCCTACCACACATCTTCCTTCCACTCAATTTTCTGTTAAAATGCTTGGACACCGAACTCCGTGAACAACCAGCTTCTTCAGCAATGACCTTTTGTGGCTTATCCTCCTTGTGAAGGGTGTCGATGACTGTCTTCTAGACATCTGTCCAGTCAGCAGTCTTCTCCATGATAGTGTTGGCTACTGACCCAGAGGGAGAGACCATTTAAAGGCTCTGGAAACCTTTGCAGGTGTTGTGAGTTGATTAGCTGATTAGGGTGTGACACCATGAGTTTTCAATAATGAACTTCTCACAGTTTTCAAATTTTTCTCAGATTCAGAATTTTGGACTTTCATTATCTGTAAGCCATAATCATCAAAATTACAAGAAACAAAGGCTTGGAATATATCTCTCCATGTGTAATGGTTCTATACCACATATGTGTTTCACATTCTGAGATGACTGGCAAAAAAATATTGCATTTTTACGCAATATTCCAATGTTTTTAGATGTGCCTGTAGATCTAAAAAAAAAAAAAGGTAGTGATTCAAGAATGGAGCCTTGAAGAACCCCACAACTGATCTTCCATCAGATATATAAACACCAAGTGACACAAAGTACTTCCAGTCTGTGAAATAAGATTTGAATCAACTGGACACATTACCAGATGACTGATGATACTGACTAAATCGATGCTCTGGCAGCGACGACATCATGAACTATCTGCTGGAGAGAGTTGCTCCACCTCAACCAGGTCTGCCAAAACCACGCTTCTCCCTCTACCTCTCCTCACAGCTGCAGTACGGCGTGGTGTTGGTCTTCCACCGGCAGTGTACCATCCTTCTGGGTAAAAAAAATACCTTAAAACACTACGAGACGTTTGGGTTGATTGAGCTGACGACAAACTTCCTTCCCTTGCAGAAGAAATTCAGTCCATCGTGGAACAGCTGTTGAAACAAAGGAGCTTGCAGAAGATTGATTTGGACGACCAAAGCAGGTATGAACGTTTGCTTTAATCTACAAACAACAACATCTGTGTCTTTTTATCTGGATCTGAGCCTCCATGTTTCCTTTTAGGCAAACTAGAGACCTGGCCGATGCCCTGTCTCTGATGGAGGACACCGAAGGAGCTCTGGATCCTTTATTTGGAGTCATGCACCTCAAAGACATGGTCCCCAGCCCCACTATGCTGATACAGGTAGTGGCAGTACGGTAACACTGAGCAGATATCTGTAGGTGTGGAAACCACTGAGTGTTTTCTATCTTTTTCTTTGTTAGATGAGCCGAGAGTATCTGAGAGAAGCCTCCCCCGAGCTTCACGAACTGACCAGCCCACCTGCCTCTGATGCTCCAGACCTGAGAACTGGTAGGATAATTTACTTTAATTTAGAAATGTGACTCTTTGTTTTACAGCTTTTGTTTTAACCCATCTTTACCAGTACTGGTACACATATTTTGTTGCACACTGCCAAAAGGGAACTAAAAGTAAAAAAAATTCTTGAAATAAGTGTATTTGGTCTTGATTTGAGCAGGTAAATCTAAATTATCAAAATAATCTGCCAATGGAAAAATTAATTTTTGCACTTAAAATAGGGACAACTCATCTCCGTCATCTTATTTCAAATGCTGTATATCTAATTAGCTTATTTTAGGGACCAAACACAAACGATGAATTAAGCCCGGTTACTGCTACAATAAAAAATAAATAAAATAAAACAATTAAATTGAACCTGTCTGAAAACACGAAGTAGACAAAGTTAGGTGAAAGTAAGACAGAGGCTGGGCAAAATGGCCTCCATGGGAGAAAATGAAGGTCAGAATCGCTGCTGGCTGACCCAAAAGAACATAAAGGACTTTCTCACCTTTACTAAAAATAATGATCCCAAACACCTTTGGGAAAATATTCTGTGGGCTGGCAAGGAGCTGGGGATGCTTTGCTCCATCCAGACCTTCAACTGAACCTGCGCCTCGCTGTCGTCGACAGAAACATACAATTTTGGGGTGGCCTAGTCAAAGTCTTGGCTTAAATCCAATGGAGATGCCCTAGCATGACCTTAAACGGGCTGTTTACGCTTGGAAACTCTCCAGTATGGCTGAAGTGAATTTGTTCTGCATAGAAGAGTGGGCTACAATGACTGAAAGCAACACAACGCATGGCAATTTTACTCACTCCATTGGCGGATCACCTTCTTTACCTGCTCAAATTAAGGACAGATCCTCTAATTTCAATAATATTTGCAGTGTAGAAATTCAGGACAACCACGTGACTGGCTGTATTCTTTTTGGACATATGAGTGTTTGATATCAGACTCCAGTAGTATAGTTAAAAACCAAGAAAAACCAAAGGAAAACTGAATTTTAAAAAAAATTCTTTCTGGTGAAGAATGAATTAGGACATAGTCCACTTTTATTTAACCTGAAAATGGCTAAAATTGCTCAGAGGCGCATTACACCTGATATTCAGCATTTTAAAGGACATTTGCCCTGTTTAAACCTCAGAGATCTTCTAGTTTGGTGGGATTGTGGCCTTTTAAGGTGAACGTAAAATCCACCGTCTAAAGAGCCTTCTGAGGCCGTCAGAAAGAGGATTGTAGCTCCTAATAAAGGCTGGTATGAGATTTAATGAAGTGTCAAAAGAATTTGAAATCGATCGTTTTTTTTTCTTTCTGGAAACTAATCTAGTGGAGGACATTTAAAACGACAACCAACAAGCCCAGAGTTGGCCGTCCAAGACAGATCACCCTGAAAATAGTCTGCAAGATGTTACAGGAAGCCTCCAAAAACAATTAAGTATCATCGTGGGACCTACAGCGGGGTTAGACTTCTGTTAAAACAAAAGCGCATCCCAGTGCAATCCTTCCAGAAGACCCTACAAGTTTCACTTTAATTGAGATGAGATAAGATAAGATAAGATAGAACTTTATTGATCTCACAATGGAGAGATGTACTTGTGACATCGGCTCTAATAAGCAACAGAAGGTGCACAAAAGAATAAAAGGTACATGAGGTACATACAGTACATCCAGATATATACAGTGGATAAGAAAAAAATCAAAATATCAAATATTTATTGCACACTTATTGCAGTATACAGGATTATTGCACAGGTTATTGCACAATATATCAAATAGTTATTGCACAGTTATTGCAGTGTTATTACACCAGGTTGCAGTGCAGTCGCATTGTAAAGTGTGGTGGCAGCAGGGATAAATGACCTGCGGTATAGCGCTCCTTTTTACTTTTGGAGTAAATTGGAGATGGACAAATTGCAGCATTCCAGGAAGAGAACAGCATGTCCGCCGTGAAGCACGAGGTGTCACGGATCCACCTCTAGTATCCACCTTGTATCAGACGGGAGAGCGTCCGTAGGAGACATTGAAGCTAGGGTTACAGAGCTCCGTGTTAGCAGCTCAACTCAACATGCAATCCTCATCATTGACGTGAGGTTATTGCTGCAAAGCCAGAGGCGGGATTTTTCCTCTTCCCCCCACATCCTCTATCATGTCTTATTTTCCTACGGTCTTCTCTGGGGGGGGTAAGACAGCTTCACTGGACTGAAGCATGAGTTGCGCTTCCTCCTCAGACATTACTGCGTCTCCAGACTCCATCACTCTGAAGGAGACGGAGCCCGCCGCGATCACTACTGCAGAGGTACGTCTGCCGGCTGACAGGCCGTCAGGAAGGCCTCGCTTTGAGTCTCACTGCCTTCTTTGAGTCTCACTGCCTTCTTTCAGTCTCACTGCCTTCTTCTCGCATCTAGTTTGAGGGGGAGGACTTTGATGGTCACCTTCCAGAGACTATCCATATCCTCTTCGACCAAGATGATCACTTTCCAGAAGGTTTGAGACGACATTAAAAGATTCATTTAGGTTCCAGCTTCAGCCAAAAGTTCACCAAATGCTTAGAGGAGGAAATGCTCCGTTTGTCCACAGGAGGTCTGGAGACACCAGCGGAGGAGACGAGAGAGCTGGAGAGGGCAGAAAGAGAGGAGGAGAAGGAGAGGGCTAAGGAAACGACAGAGTCCACCACTGAGTAACGCCTGCCTCCTCACACACAAACACAGATAAAACCAACAAACACTGCTGACTGGCTTTTTTTACGGGCCAGGCTGCAGCCCACCACGGTCTCCAGTGAGACCCCTGAGCTCCTGCCGCAGGAGGAGCCGGCTCCATCTTTGGAAGTCTTCTCGCCTCCCAGAGAGCAGCTCACCCCGGTGTCAGCGCCCGGCCTCCCCTCACCGCCCACGTCAGCGAGGGGCCGACTCAGGAGCCCAGAGCTGGAGGTGCACGGCCCCTTCTTCTGGGTGTTTTTCTAAAAAGATGTTCTTTTTTAACACATAATAAATTCTGTGATGTCTATATGTTGATTTTCTCTCCAGGGATCCAGGTTTAGTTATGGTAAAATGTCCTAGATCTGCTTATTTCTAACTTTTTCCATTTTGTCCAATTATTTGCTAACAATAATAATTAACCAGCTCTTTTATTTACCTAGGGTCAGTTTTTTTCTTTAGTTTTTGTAGTTTTTTTGTTCAATTAGATGTTCCAGATAGAGACCGAGGTGGGTCCCCCACCACAGTGGCAAAATGTTATAAACTGGGTCTGTCAGAACAGGCAGATCATACAATTTTAGAACAAAATTTTTAACTGCATCATTCAAATTAATTTATTCTTAATATGAAAAAAATTAGTTACGACACAAAGTTTTCGTCTTTTATTAAACGTGTTTTTTTTTTTTTTTTGCTTTCATTCAGATTTAAGATAAGATAAGATAGACTTTATTGATCGCACAGTGGAGAAATTCACGTGTCACATCGACTCAATAATCAAAAGTAGGTGCCAAAAGGAAGAAAAGGAGCATAAGGTTTATACAGTGCATCCACATATATACAGTGGATCGTAAAAAAAAAACCTAAAAGGAAATAAAGAAGATATTTAAGGTGACTTATGTACATATGGATTTGACGTTGTACATTAAAGTGGTACCAGGTAAAGAACAACAGTGAGGTAGTGAGATAACGATAACAGCTGAAGTCTCTTATTTAACAGGATTATTGCACAGAGGTATTAAATAGTAATTGCACATTAGTTATTGCATAAGTTATTGCATAAGTTTAATTGTTTATAGGATCACACACATCCAGTGAATTATGCAAAAAGCCGACTTGACCCAGTATAGTTGTTGAGGATGGAAAACAAAAACAGCTTGAAGATGTCGTCTGCCTTTCTTTTAATGCAACGTCCGTTTCTTTAAAACAACAATGACTTAACAAAAATCTCATTAAAACATGCCGGATTTATTGTATCGTTTAGCTGTAAAAAAAAAAAAGAAAAAAAAAAAGACAAAAAAACCCCACACAGTGGCATTTTATTTCAGTTTTACTTATACTAAAGATGAATTAAACCACTTCACATTCAAACCTATACTGTTTAACATACAAAAAAGCTCTCATTTTTATTTATAAAGTAATTAAATGAATACATCTGAATGTTTTTACCCGGATTATGTTGAGAGGAAATTTGAGTCTGTAGAAATAAATCAATTAGATTCTTCGCTGTTTAAGAAGACATTTGTTTTTAAATCAGCAATAGCAACAAACTAAATTAAACCCCTTTTGACCTGATAGAATATCACACGTTTACTAACACAGAAAAAAGGAATTTTAATTTATTTTCTTGTTGCATTGTTGAAGATTTACATGCAACTGCATGAGAGAGACCGATGCAGCAGGAAAACTATGTCTTCAAACCAATAAACAAGGAGCGGCGTCGTTGATCCAGCTTCCATATCGATAAAGTTTCACTTCACAACATGCTTTATCCACCATATCCACCCATTAGCCTTGTCTCTCTAACTTTGTGTCCAAACCGCTCAACCTGAAATGATTATATCTCTTTGCATCTTCTTGCCTTTTTTTTGTTGACGTCCGCTCTCTCTCTCCAAACCATCTAAACCAGCAGCTCTTGCCTCTATGCTATCAATCCTCCCTTTGCAGCACGTCTTCCCATCAATAATCACCTCTCACCTGGTCTCCTATGCTTACCGTTCATTTCCCACGCTGCTCACCCTGCCAGGAGGTCCAGCCAGAGGCGAAACGAAGGAGGAGGAGGAGGCAGCTGGTCTTCTTCGACCCAGAGACGCAGCTCTCGGAGAAGCAGCAGCACGAGTGGATTGAAGACCCTCAAACCGAGACCAGGACGCCGCAGCGTCCCCTGCCTCCCTCTCACAGGATCACACCTGCCGCCGAGCTCCTGGCCAATCCCTGCTGCTGTCAGTGAAGCACTTTTTCACATCTAGCCGATTAGGAAAGCAACATTCTCCATCATGACTCCGACCACAAAGCCTTTCTGTCTTCGCAGTCCTGCCTGAGGAGATTGAGGCTCTGTGGAGACGGGCGGCAACCATAACGCCGCTGTCGGGCTCGGACCTCCGGGTCGGGGAGGGGGGGCCGGAGTCCAGCGACTCGGAGAGGGAAAGAGAGCGGGAGATGATGGAGGTGGCGGAAGCAGAGGAGCAGAGACTCAAGGAGATCACCACAGAGGTGTGTCTCTTCGAATGCACGATCAAAAATGAATATCTGAGGACTTTTACGGTCATTGTGCGTCTTCGTTCTGAATGCAGGTTCAGAGAGGGATGGTGGATTCTGAGATTTTGAGAATTTCAGGTAAAATTTTGATATAATACCCCACCCCACACACAGACACACACACACCTTACAGATTTCTTCTGTTTTAGCTTTTGTTGACATTGTGAAATGTTTCAAATCATCAAAATGATGTAAGCATCAGACCAAGTTACCCAGAAAAAACACACGATTAGGTGACGGTAAGACAGAGACTGGGCAAAACGGCCTCCATGGGAGAAAATGAAGGTCAGAACCGCTGCTGGCTGACCCAAAAGAACATAAAGGGCTTTCTCACCTTTACTAAAAAGAATGATCCCCAAGACCTTTGGGAAAATATTCTGTGGGCTGGCAAGGAGCTGGGGATGCTTTGCTCCATCCAAACCTGTAACTGAACCTGCGCCTCGCTGTCATCGACAGAAACATACAGGTTTTGGGTGGCCTAGTCAAAGTCTTGGCTTAAATCCAATAGAGATGCTCTAGCATGACCTTAAACAGGCTGTTTAAGCTTGGAAACTCTCCAGTATGGCTGAAGTGAATTTGTTCTGCAAAGAATTCTATTAGATTTTATTTATATAGCGCCAATTCATGATACATGTCATCTCAAGGCACTTTCCAAAGAAAAATTCAATCAGATTATACAGATTGGTGAAAAAGTTTCCTAAGGAAACCCAGTAGATTTCATCAAGTCTTGACAAGCAGCATTCACTCCTCCTGAAAGAGCGTAGAGCCACAGGGAGAGTCGTCTGCGTTGTCCATGGCTTTGCAGCAATCCCTCATACTGAGCATGCATGAAGCGACAGTGGAGAGGAAAAATCCCTTTAACAGGGAGGAAACCTCCAGTAGAACCAGGCTCAGTATGAACGGTCATCTGCCTCGACTGACTGGGGATTAGAGAAGACAGAGCAGAGACATAACAAGAGAGACAAAAAAGCACAGAAGTACGCATTGATCCAGGAATCCTTTCTATATTAGATGGTAATAGAGGATGATCTGTCTTCCCTGGATGATATCACAGCTAACAGAACGCCAGACCAGGAGTACCTACAAGAAGAAATAACAATGACAGAGAACAAAAAGTTAAAAGTTAAAATAACAACAATGAATGCAGATTGGAGAACAAGATGAAGAGCGGGCTACATTGACTGAAAGCAACACTTTCAGCAAACAACAGGAAGGATGAGTTTATTCACAACACTAAAAGTTCAGGTTATTTTTGTCTGGTGTTAAAATTTGTCCAATGAGCCGAAACATTTAAGTGGGACAATAAAACAAGTCCTTTGGAAAATACTTTTTTCCAAAGGACTGTAGATCACCAGAAGTTACGATCGGCATATTTAAGCCTTAAGGAATGCAGCGCATCACAGTTGAAGATCTTCTCTTGTGTTTGTGTGAGTCCAGCTGAGGAAACCCTAACTCTGGAGGCTTCGGACCAGAAGGAGGCGTCTCGGGAGATTTCCCCTCTGTACACATCCGAGAGAGAAGGGTGGGTGACCAGGAAAGCGCTGCGTGCCTCTGTTGGCTGGGCCAGCGTTGAAACGCCGTCTCCTTTGTGCGTCTCCGCAGGTCTGTGGTCTCCTCTGTGCTGCAGGACATCCCGGAGGCCATGGAGGAGATGATGGAGGGTCCAGCTGTCGAATATCCTTGGTACACTTCTTGGGGAAATAATTAAAAGTCCAGAAAATGGGTGCTTATTTAAATGTGATCTTCTCTTGTGTTCTCAGGCTTTTGCCCGAGCAAGAAGGGGAGCCCGTGCTTTTTCGCTCCCTTTTGCCACCGGAGGTCAACCGGAGAGCCGTCAGCAGCATCTTCCAGAGGCTGCTGGGTAAGGAGGTGGTCTTTTTCATCGCCGCTCATGTTGAAGTTCAGTTTAATTTGCTGCATCAACATCAGGAGAGCCCCTCTGATCAATATGTGGCGTCTTAATGGAAAAAAAACCTCCATGAGCTTCAAATAGTGACCGGATCCAACGTAATACAGCGTGTCTGAAACCACGTGTCTGGCTATATTTTATGATTCTATCGTTTTCTAATAATGAACTCTATGTCAGTCCAGTTCTGCTCAGATGTTTATTTTCTCTTAGAGAAATCGGGTCGACACAGTCCAGTTCCATCCCAGCAAACAAACAACACAGTCGAGTTCTGTTTATCGTTCCCTTTGGTCAAACGCTTGCTGTTTATGGAGACTGGGCCGATTGCGGCGAGTCACTGACTCCAGCAATCCCTCGTACTGAGCGTGCGTGAAATCCCCCCTTTAAAAGGAAGATATCTCCAGCACAACCAGGCTCGGCGGGAGCATCCATCTGCCACAACCGAGCGGGTTGGAGAAGACGGAGCATACACCCCAAAAACCACAGCAGCACCGATCCAGGAGTACTTTCTATCTTATAGAAAGTGAGGAAAAGGCAGCAGTGGCTCCTTTAGTGTCTTCATGTGGGAGAGTAACGCAGCTAATCAGTACAGGCTGTGGGATGTAAAAACATTTAGTAAGCTCCTGCCTTCTGTGAAGACCGAACATACAGTTACAGGCAGCGGTAACATGATGCGTAATTAGAGAGTAGTAGGAAAAAGTAGCAGAGCGAGGGAAAGTGGAGCGTCCTGAGCCTGTAGCAGCATACTGAGATATAGAGATAGTCTCAAACTGAAGTTTTAAGCCTCGCCTTTTAACCTCACTCTGTAAATTGTCAGCAGGATGGAGGTCAGAGCTGTTCCAGAAGCTTGATATTAGCCCCGCTTTATCCATTTCAAAGCAGTTCGGATGTTTGTCCTGTTGGAAGCCAAATGTCTCCACGTTGTGACCTGAACTGTCAAAAAAAAAAAAGAAAGACCCTCGGTTTGGATGTTCATGAACTAACCAGGAGCAACAGAGTGTCTAGAAAGTAATCATCTTACACAAAGTGGAAACCACTTCAGCTCCAGTGTCACTGTCCACAGTCGAGCATCAACATGAACTGAGAGGGAGCGGAGGAAGAAAGGTGCCGCTGCTTCGAAGCTGAAACCCCCAGGCTCAGCAGAAATGTGCAGCTGCCCCACCTCCTCGAGCGAAGAGCCTTCTGGGGAAAGGTTGTGCTGCCAGACAAGACCAATGCTGAGCTAGATGACCACAATGACAAAACTCTCCTTTAAATACGTCAAAGAAGTCCGGGTTTTCAAACATAAGAGCAGGGTGATGTCATCATGCTGTGGGGCAGCATGATGACACATTAAGCCAGGGCTACAATGGAATGATTTAAAACATATTCATGTATTAGAACGGCCTAGTCAAAGTACAGACCCAAACCCTATCATGAATCTGTGGTAAGATCTGAAAACTGCTGTTGACAAATGCTCTACATCTCATCTGACGGAGCTTGAGCTGTTTTGCAAAGAATAATGGAATAATAAAGTTTCTGTCACTAGATGTGCAAAGCTGGTAGAGACAAACCCTAAAAGACTTGCAGCTGTAACCGCAGCAAAAGGTGGTGCTGCAAAGTATTGAGTCAGGGGGGCTGAATACTTTTGCACATTTTTTTTATTTGTAAAAAAAAAAAAAAAAAGAAAGAAGAAAAAAATAAATTGTGTATAATTTTCTTTCTACTTCACAATCGTTTATCCCTTTGTGTTGGTTTTTCACCTTAGAGTCCAACAAAATATATTTATGTTAGTGGTTGTAATGTGACAGTATGTGGAAAGGAAATAGAAATAAAGCCTGAGGCTGACTGGTTTGTTTGTTTTTGCAGAGGATTTGTCCTCCGGCAGGATCCGTGCTGAGCAGAACCGGCCTTACGGAGAAATCAGGATCTTGCGCGGATCCAACGACCCAGAGATGGATCTGCCGTCGTAATCCGCTCTCTGCTGGGACCATCTCTCTCTGTTCACTTTCTTCCAACCACAACTCCAAAAATTCAACAGCCTGCTTGTATGCCGTTTTAAAAGTTGCCCGATTTCCAATTTATCACGTTATGATGTATCATTCTAACAGTTTTTCCTGCGTTTTTAAAGGTTTTTATACATATTGGGAAGGCTTGCCTCACTTTCCCTTGTTTGTGAGGGCCCTCGCACCATTGGTTAGCTTTATGCGTTTTAAGATGAAAACTCGGTTTGGTTTGCTACCGCATTATTAGATTTGTAATTAACTGTAAAAAAGTAAAACCCCTGTTCTGTGTTCCTTTAAAGAAAATAAAGCCTTTTTTGTTAAATCCGTGTCGATCATTTAATATTCTGGGGGGGGGGGGGGCTGAGGAGACGCTGTGCTCGGAGCAGATAAGCTGAGCGACACTTGATCTTTCCCTCTCCCTCTTCACACCATCTTAATTCTCCTCGGAGGACTTTCTCAGAGGGGGTAGCTGTGACCACGGTTTATTATTAGCGTCTGCCTCAGCCGCCGCTGTCGTCTCATTTCCTCCCCCGTCGCTTTCTGTGTTTGTCTGCACTTTTGCTTTCTTCTACTTCTTTTGATATGTTTGCGTTTTCCTTTCACGTCTCTTTGTTCTTGACGAGTCCGTGTCTTTCCTCCGCTTCAGGTTTCTGCTGACAGCATTAAGGGGGGGGGGGGGGGGGGGGGGGGCTATTTCTTTTTCTCTTCTTCTTCTTTACTTTGTCACAGCTCTGGATCCTCAGCTTGTTTTTCTACAGCACTTTTTTTAATCTTCATGCTGCCGTCTTCAGTTATTTTGCTCCCTGCAGCTCCTGAAGCTTTATCTGGTTCTCCTCCTCACATTAAAGGAACATCCCTCCTGTCTGCTTCTCTTCCACTTGAACTTGACCTTGCTTGTGTTGGATCCGTGCCTCCGTGGGATGGGAACCAAGGAGCTGTTTTCTCTCTTGAAGCGTGTTCTGGACTGCGTCTGTCTCTGCCTATCTGTGAGTACCGTGAATTTGTCTTACTTTGGTGCGTCTGTCGTCTCTGCTCCGTTCAGTTTTACCCACGGCAGAGAAAAAACTTAGTGAGTTTTTTCAGCTAACTCTAAAGCGAAAGCTCTAAAGCAAACCTCGCTTTTCCAGATGGCATATGTTTATGTGGGTCAGTGTGACTGTTGGGTGCGTGTTTTTTTTTTTGGGATGTTTCCAGCACCGAGTATCTCCTTTACTTGCACAGTCGGCTTCTGTTATTAATACCAGCCTAAAGGATGGCGATCGAAATAGAGCCGGGCCTCGTCCAAAGAGACCTGAAGTCTCTTAATAACATTTCTAAGGTCCCGCAAAGGATGAAATGAGTTGAGAAGTGCGCTTCGTTTTGTAAACGTGGGACAAAAAGGTTAGGAAAATGTTTTATTTTAATTAGAGATGCACCGATCCGATACCAGGATCGGATATCAGCTCCGATACTGACTAATGAGCTGGTTTGGATATCGGATAATTGATGCCGATCCAGTCATTTCTTTTATTTAATTGATATCACACACAGCAATACAGTTACGGCGATCTAGTCACTTCTATTTTATGTTTGCAACGTGGACACGCACAGCAGCTAGTGATCAGCAAACACAGAGCAACATGGAGCAAGTGCCGGACCGAGCCAAGTCTGCTATTTGGAAACATTTCAAACTTGATACGCCAACAAGTCCGACTGTAACATGCAGCATCTGCAATGCGTAAGTGGCGAGGGGAGTGATGATAAGGTTGGTAAATTCAACACCACAAACTTAAATAAGCCCCCCCCCCCCCCCCCCCCCCCCCCCCCAAAAGCACCATGCCAAAGAACATGCAGAACTTTTTTTTTTTAACGATGTTTATTTGAAGCCTGATAACTTTACTCACATCAGTAGTATCGGGTCGGTATCGGCCAATACGCTTAGCCCAGGGATCGGAAAAAACTGGATCGGTGCATCTCTAGTTTTAAAGATTGTTTTTTGCTGTGACGATGGCTCTTGTCACATTTTTGAGGAAAACACATTTGAAGGTTCTGCTCCAAAGTTGACTTTGTGGGTCACACCCATAAAAAGCTGCCAAATCCACACTGCCAGAACCCAACAGCCAGAAAAAAAAAAGTATGAAATAAAAAAAAAAGAATAATTATTCATCATGATCTGATTTGTCGCTTTTCAGATCCACTATATGGGGAAAAACACTAATTTGGAGCTGCTTTGCATTTGGATATAGGGTGATTTAAATGCAAAAATAGAGAAAAGAGTAAGAACCCATAGAGAAATAAATTGGACACCGGCACAACAATTTAATAAAATTTTACTTACCTGATGAAGATGAGGACCCATGATAGGCTTTTGGGATAATCTGCTCTCACAACCGTCTCAATTAAAAGATTGTTTGATAAGTGAGGAACTAAGTAGTTGTTTTATTTCTACAAAATGCTTCAAACATCTAAATGTAGCTCCAAGGGCATTACGCAAGCTACACATTAATCAAATAAAATACATAAAATGAACATTGTAACTACGATGAACAATTAAAACAAGATTACAAGATAGTACTTTTGAGAAAGATTGTCAGTGAATTAGTGTCCCGGGTCACAGCTGCTGTTTGTTGCCTCGTCCCAGTTTGAATGCCCGGTGTAGAAAGTGTCACCAAAAACTGCTCGGGTAAAAAATTATTTTGTAATTGCACGTTTACAAACTCAGTATGAGGGTAAAATATCCTGCATTTAAACAATTTCTGTGCTCTTCAGACAGGCGTGAAGAGTTTACTAACCAAACAGAAGAAAAGCCCGAGCAAAATCCATTGCTCTTTATGCTTGTGACTTTAAATGTGCCGGCCTTCAGTGCTTTTGCTCAGATTGGATCGCTCTGTTTTCGGTTGGATCCTGGTGATGGCAGGACGATTTCTCGACTTTTCTTTTGCAGCAGAGAAGCGTTGAGACTGAAGCTGGGAAGGAACGGGACTCTAAAAATGGCCACCTGATCTACGAAAGCGGGGACATCCTGGAGGACAGATGTAGGTACCAGAACATCCGGCAGCACTGCAAAAAACGAAACTAAAAATAAGTCAAATTTTCTTGACATGAGTGTATTTGTCCTTGGTTTGAGCATGTAAAGAAGATGGTTTGCCAGTGGAATGAAATTTTTGCTCTTAAAATAGGAACAAGTCATGTCTAGCATCTTATTTCAGGTGCAGGATGTCTAATTATCTTATTTTAGGGGTCAAAATACTCATTCCATTGGCAGATAATCTACCTGCTCAAATCAAGGACAAATGCACTAATTTCAAGACATTTTGACTTATTTTTTTAGTTCCGTTTTTGCAGTGAGAGTGGGCCGCAGCCACGATCCAGCAGACCGGCTTTACCTGATCTCAAACTGTTTTCCAGATGAGGTCCTCGACACTCTGGGCGAGGGGACCTTTGGGAAAGTGGTGCAGTGTTTGGACCACAGCAGGTAACTCTTTTGATTCGCGGCCGACTGGAGTGAAAAATATTTGAGATGTCTAGGATGTCACTAAAGCGATGCGTTCAAACACACAGAGGAGGAAGACCCATAGCTCTGAAGATCATTAAGAACCTGGAGAAATACAGAGAAGCGGCCAAGCTGGAGATAAACGTGCTGGAGAAGATCCGGGAGAAAGATCCCGGGAACAAGCAGTGGGTTAAAAGCTGGGCTAAGTGGTCCCTTAATGCCACGAGTCCACCTACTTCATGTTGCTTCTTTGTGTTTCTGTCCCCCGTCAGCAACTGTGTGCAGATGCTCGACTGGTTTAGCTTCTACGGCCACGTGTGCATCTCCTTTGAGCTGCTGTCTCTCAGCACCTTCGACTTCATGAAGTCAAACAACTTCCTGCCTTATCCCACTAACCAGATCCGACACATGGCGAGCCAGATCTGCCACGCTGTCAGCTGTGAGTGTGACACAAATCCCACCGACTGTGCGGCCGCATTCCTCTCCCTTCACCTGTTTTCATTAATTATGGGCAGACGGATCGTTCTCAAGTGGGGTTTTGTGGGGTATTTCTGAGCAGGCAGTGTTTTACCTGACACGGATATCCGTTAAAACTCTCGGGTTTGGAGAAGGTTTGACTCATGAGTCCGTCAATCAGTCAGTAAGTAATAATAACACGCTGTCCCACACAAATATGGTAAAAGAGAGAAAAAATAATAAATAGATCAGCAAATGTCAGCTTACAAACAACAGATTTCCTCTACAGATGCGGCTTGGAAATGCACTTTGTTCTATTTAGCAAACTAAACATTAGCAAAGGTCGGCCGCACTGACAGAAACGCTCTTCGTCTTTGAAGTTGTTGCTGAGTGAAGAGACTGAAAGGTTTTTATTATCAGTGCGGTTCTTAGGAAGCACAGAGAAGTAAGAAGCTGTTTTCTACAGTGTATCGCGACATGTTTGGTTCATTTGGAACAAGAGAAAGCAAGATATTCAGCAAATAACAGGAAGGCTGAAGTCGCAAGATTCGTCCCTGAGTAAATTGTGTTTTATTTATCAAGGGATCATTTAAAGAAAAGGGGGGGGGGGGGTAAATAAAGCCAGAAACTTGTATTTCTTTGGGTTATTTCTGGTGAGGAAAGTAAAGTTCTTGCAAGCTGAGGGATACGATTGATGAAGGAGTCGTCTCTGAACAGAGAGGTGGCAGGATCATGGTTATCGTGTTGGATGAGAACTGAAACATGCATTTTCAGCCAGTAAGAACAAGTAACTGCAACCTTAGGGTTATTATTATTATTATTATTATTATTATTATTATTATTATTATTATTATTATTATTATTATTATTATTATTATATGTTATCTGTACCAATGGGTAAGACTGACAGGACGATCCTGTATTTACTTCCGACACGTCATCTCTGACTATAATGTCAGAAAGACTAGAGAACTTTAGAACGTATTAATTAGATAAAATAAATGACTTTTCCCTGTTCAGGTACAACTATCAGTCTGAATTTAGGAAAACTCCCACACTTCTTATTTATTCTTATTTGCTCACTGTTAAATTTTACAGATTATGTCAGATAAGGCCGGCTGTTTGCACCTGACAGGTGCCTTGGCCAATGTGATGTAATGCTGAATGGATCGTATTTCCACATTGGGGGGGTTTGCACAGAAGCGATTTGCAAGGCAAACCAACAGCACAGACAGGGAAGTTATTAGCTGCGGTGTTGGCGTTTCGCTTTGCATTTGCCAGCCGGTTACGACTCTAAACAAACTTGGGTGCACGGTATTTTTGAAAATGGAAATGATCGGTACAAAATTTGCAACAGCTCAAACTCCAAATCAGGAGTTTTGTCCCCGATAAATATCCCACAACGCCAGCTTGACCAAGATAACGTGACATTCGTTTGAGTTGGGTCTGCAGGATTTTTATTCTTACAAATTAAAAGCATAATAAATCATGCTGGTGAAGATTCTCAGTTATCCAGGTCATGGTCATTCCAAAAAGGTAAAAAACAAAGCAACTGGACTTGTTTTCTGTAGTTGAAGACGTTTCGCTTCCTCTCCAGGAAGCTTTCTCAAAGAGAGAAAAGCTTCCTGAGAAAGCTTCCTGGAGAGGAAGCGAAACGTCTTCAACTACGGAAAGCAAGTCCATTTGCTTTGTTTTTTACTTTTTTGGAATAATAAATCATCACTACAATTATTGGTATTAGTGAAGTAATAAGTCGGTTTCTTGAAAAAGCTGATTGCTCCGCTCTGACTGCCAGAGTTTACCTTGATTAAAGAGATCACCAGTAGGTGGCGCCGGCTACCGACATCCATCTGATGATCCTCTGTCCTGGCTTGCTCTCTCCTCCACAGTTCTCCATGACAACAAGCTGACTCACACCGACCTGAAGCCTGAGAACATCCTCTTTGTCAACGCCGACTACTCGCTCGTATACAACGCTGAGAAGGTGACAGCGGGCCATGCAGCCCTTTCCAACAGGCAGGATGGTGACTAAACGGGGATTATCGTTGGCAGAACAACCCGAGGGATCCCTTTGTGTCTGCCCATTGAGATGCAAATTTATCCCAGCAGAACCACCAGACACCCACAGGAGGTCTCCTTTTAGCTGCAGGTTCATTCGTAAAGGCAGCAGGCTTTCTTTTGTTGACCTCTGCGGAGCAACACGTGGCGTTGGAGGAAATATATACGGGAGGAAGAGAAACATTCTAGTTGAAAAAAAGAAAGTTCGTCTCTGTTATGACGTTTGAGAAACTAAACGGATTAAAATTCAGTCTGCATCACTGTTAATACACGATTAATGAAAAAAAAAAGCTCTTAGGAGTTCAATTTTTCCATCTTTATTTATAGGTTTCTCAAACTGTTTACAAATTCGAAAGACATTGGATGAACAGAAGAACAACCAAAAATATAACTAACACATTTTTTAATGTAATTGCTGATTAAAATGATTATCCAGTACAAAGGGCCGGCTGGTGTTTAGTCTCAGTGTTTCCTTGGGTTGCCGGTACATTTAGGGACTGTTAAATACATAATCTGTTTATTTCAGTTCTCCACAGACAGTAGTGTGTCTTAAAGCTCCCAATATTATCTGCAGAAGCTTTTAAAACATATGCAGTACCCTGCACATTTATAATGAAAGCAATGTTTTATATCTACAAATTTGCAAAATCACCAGCGCTACACTAAGTTTCACTCCCTTCTCCAAGAGTACCGCTCTGACTCTTACCCTCGCTTTGCACAATCTAGAGTCATGGATCTATGCTGTCTTCTCTTTGGCTCACCCCATAACATTTCTTGAGCTGCTGAAGATGGAAGGTCGATTTTGTGTCTGCCGGACCATTTCTGTTTTGATTTTGTCACGTCTTTTGCATCCCAACCCTTCTTAAAGACCCAAAGATTACTTATTTTCTCTATGCTGGTGGAATCTACCAGATTATTAATTAAAACGGCCTCTAGTCTCCAAAGAAATCGTGACGTCAGGCTCTTTAAGAAGGACTTTAGGCAGGGCAAGTTTATTTATTTAGCACTTTTCAGTAACACGATGATTCAAAGTGCTTTATCCTGGTCAGGATCAAACCCAGGACCTCCTTTCTGTAGCTATACCTATACCACAGTGCAGGCCTGGCTAAAAAAAAAGAAAAAGTGTTAAAGTGATACTTTCTTGTCTTTATTTCATCATTTGTTATATTTTGGTGACAAGTTAAGAAAGGTTTTTCATTTCCAAAAGAAAAGGAAGAACCTCAGACAGCTTTTGATCATTTGATAAAACCTTTTGGTAACTAGTTTACTTTTTGGATTTATTGTTTCTGTGTTCTCAAGCATCTCTGTTCTGGTTTCAGTTGGAGCCTTTTTCACAGAAACCAAAATGACAAACTGCATATAAACTGAACAATTTGTGCATCCCAGACATTGTGCGCTTGTTTCCGTCTGTTTCCCATGTAGAAGTGTTTTGAAAGGAGGGTGAGAGACACAACAGTGCGGCTGGTGGACTTTGGCAGCGCCACCTTCGACCACGAACACCACTCCGTCGTCGTCTCCACTCGTCACTATCGGGCCCCTGAGGTCATCCTGGGTAGGAGAAGAGGATCGGATCTGGACTCTCACTGGTAAAGCTGTCCGTAATGATGTGATGGTGATCATCTTCTCTCTGTCTCCCACAGAGCTGGGGTGGAGCCACCCGTGTGACGTTTGGAGCATCGGCTGCATCCTGTTTGAATACTACGAAGGCTTTACGCTCTTCCAGGTCAGCTGGACGGAAATCTAGACTCTGGTCGGCCCGTTTTTGTTTTAGTTGTGGGATTTATTTCCCCCTCTTTTGACCGCAGACCCATGACAACAAGGAACATCTGGCGATGATGGAGAGGATCCAGGGACCAATTCCTCAACGGATGATCCAGTGGAGCAGGTTCAGACCTCCTGAGCTTTGACGCTTCTCAAACCCGGTCTGTACCGTCTGACTCAATGTGGTTTATTCTCCTCCTCAGGAAGCGCAGGTACTTCCACCACGGCCGTCTGGACTGGAACGAATGCTCCAAGGCTGGACGTTTTGTGAAATCCAAATGCAAACCACTGAGGGTGAGCGTGGGGCGGCGCTAGCATCTAAATGCTATCAACGCTATTTCCCCCTTTAAATAACTCGGTAACACTTTATTTGAAGGGGTGTACATAAGACTGACAATACACTGTCATAAACATGACATAACACCTGTTATGAACATAAATGACTCATTATGAATGTTTAGGACTGTTGTCATTAATTGTCATTCGGTAAATTATTACACTATTAAAGCAAAGTTGACATTGTTTAAAATGTCTTTGTTATGACAAGCCCTTAATTTAACCAAATCCCAAGTCAAGCCCTTAATTTAACCAAATCCCAAGTCAAGCGCTTAATTTAACCTAATCCCAAACCAAGCCCTTAATTTAATCTAATCCCAAATCAAGCCCTTAATTTAACCTAACCCCAATCAAGCCCTAAATTTAACCTAATCCCAAACCAAGCCATAAATTTAACCTAATCCCAAATCAGTCCCTAAACTTAATTTAACCTAATCCCAAATCAAGATCTTAATTTAACCTAATCCCAAACCAAGCCCTTAATTTAACCTAATCCCAATCAAGCCCTAAATTTAACCTAATCCCAAATCAAGCCCTAAATTTAATTTAACCTAATCCCAATCAAGCCCTAAATTTAACCTAATCCCAAATCAAGCCCTAAATTTAATTTAACCCAATCCCAAATCAAGCTCTTTAACCTAATCCCAAACCAAGCCCTTAATTTAACCTAACCCCAATCAAGCCCTAAATTTAACCTGATCCCAAATCAAGCCCTAAATTTAATTTAACCTAATCCCAAATCAAGATCTTAATTTAACCTAATCCCAAATCAAGCTCTTTAACCTAATCCCAAACCAAGCCCTTAATTTAACCTAACCCCAATCAAGCCCTAAATTTAACCTAATCCCAAATCAAGGCCCAAACTTAATTTAACCTGATCCCAAATCAAGCTCTAAACTTAATTTAACCTAATCCCAAATCAAGCTCTTTAACCTAATCCCAAACCAAGCCCTTAATTTAACCTAATCCCAAATCATGCCCTTAATTTAACCTAACCCCAATCAAGCCCTAAATTTAACCTAATCCCAAATCAAGCCCTAAACTTAACCTAATCCCAAATCAAGCCCTAAACTTAATTTAACCTAATCCCAAATCAAGCTCTTAATTTAACCTAATCCCAAACCAAGCCCTTAATTTAACCTAACCCCAAATCAAGCCCTAAATTTAACCTAATCCCAAATCAAGCCCTAAATTTAATTTAACCTAATCCTAAATCAAGCTCTTAATTTAACCTAATCTCAAATCAAGCTCTTTAACCTAATCCCAAACCAAGCCCTTAATTTAACCTAATCCCAAATCAAGCCCTTAATTTAACCTAATCCCAATCAAGCCCTAAATTTAACCTAATCCCAAATCAAGGCCTAAATTTAATTTAACCTAATCCCAAATCAAGCCCTTAATTTAACCTAATCCCAATCAAGCCTTAAATTTAACCTAATCCCAAATCAAGCCCTTAATTTAACCTAATCCCAAATCAAGCCCTAAACTTAACCTTGTCTCTGTTAATGTCAAGTTGTCATAACAAAGACATTTTAAACAATGTCAACTTTGCTTTAATAGCAACTCCCTCCTGTGTTATTCCCTGGATTTCCAGGGCTACTTGTTATCACACGGGAGAGAGCACCACCAGTTTTTTGACCTCCTGGAGAGGATGCTGGAGTACGACCCCCTGAGACGGACCTCGCTTGCTGCTGTGATGGACCACCCCTTCTTCCTGCCGCCCATCAATGCTGGGAGGACTCAGGCCTGGAGGAACAGCTGGGACAAGAGCAAGTGACCCCCCCCCCCCCCCCCCCCCCAAGAGCTCCTTGACGCTACATGGACCATATGAACGTGTTTGCAGGTTTACATCTAATTGTTCTTAACACAGTATTCATATAGGAAGAGGATTGAAAGGAGGGCTCACATATCAGAGAGGGGATTTGTTTATTTGCAAATGAGGAGGCGGATGTTGTGCTGAGGAGCCTTTGAATTAGACCAAGGCTGAACGCTGAAGGTTTGAATCTCTGGTAAATATTTCTAACTACGGTAAGTCTTATTTATTCCAAAAAACTGAAGTCCTCATTATTAGCTTTAGAGTCAAAGTGAATGCTGTAAAGGAAGCTTTTAATCAGAAGGATTCCCTAAATGGCTTTGCTGGCCCTGTTCTTCTTTTAATTTTTTTTTTCCGTGTTGCATCATGGAAACGATTGTTTAAAAAAAACAACATTTTTTTATATGCTATTTAGACAACATCTAGTGTCAAACACTATAAAGATAAAGAGAAATAGCTGCTGGGAGAAATTCAGCTATTTAACAAAAGAGGATTGGTTTAAGTGAAACTGAGTTGAAGCAGTCAGACTGACAGCTCACATGTCAGGATAAATAAAAATGAAATATAAAAGAAAAAAAAAACACATCTTGAAGTGTATTAATATATCTACATTTTAAAGCCTGTTGATGAAACCGTAAAAACCTTATATATGATGTTTACATGCTGTCACCTGACAATAATAACTTCTTTTGATAATAAATTTTATATTCACTGACGTCTTTGGTCGAATAATGAATGAAGCTTTTGTCTTTGATCGGAGTCTCCGGGGTCAATGATGAATCCAGTCCAGTCTAATCCAGTCCAGTCCTGTTCTGCCCCGGCTGGTCCGGTCCAGTGACTCGGTCAGTCCAGCTCAGTTTAGTCCGGTCAGGTCAGTTCCTGACTCTTTAGAGCAGGGATGGGCAACTGGTGGCCCGGGGGCCGCACACGGCCCTTGTCATCACTCAGTGCGGCCCACGAATAGATCAATAATAATTTAATAATAATAATAATAAAAAAAAAGACCTGTATTTATACTTTTGGCCGATAGCCGTACCTAAACAATAGTGGGCACGGGCCGCTTTGCAACAGTGAGGAAGAAAGTCAAGAGCCATGGTCACTAGCAGTGGCATAAAGAGAAAACTTGACTGAGAAAAATTGCATTTTTCAGACAAAATGGGAAGAAGAGTTTTTTTAAAACCTCTTTTGTTCTTTGTTATGAATTAGTTAAAATTTCTTTTTGCATTTTTTTTTCCAAGCAAACGGTTTGTCTTTTGCTTTAAGACATATTAAAATGCATTTATATGCAGAAAATAGTTGTTTGTTGGTGCAGTAAACATACAGATATAAATGTATATAAAATTTGTTCTTATTGAGAATAATTTGTAGCGTCTTTCATATTCAATTATTTGAAGTGCGTGGTCATGTGGCCCTCCAATGGTCGTGCTGAAATAAATGTGGCCCTCTTTATCATGGAAATTGCCCATCCCTGCTTTAGAGAGAGGGTCCGGTCCAGTCTGATGTAGCGGCTGAGCATTATGATGTAGATTGTTATAATGCCAAGCCAGCCAACCACTGTCCCTGTTTAGCCCGGATAAATATGATGAAAACTGGACTATTTGACGTTGAACGTCTGCTTAGTCCATCTGATCAGCCTCAGACCCTTTTTAACCGCATTCAGACGGCTTTTCGCCTTCGACTCTTCAACCACGTTTACACAAAGTGTGAAACACACGTAAAGGCCGCTCTCCACCAGCAGGCTGATGGAGTCCAGCCCGGCGTAGAGCGCACTCACAAGGCTGAGCAGGAGCGAGCGGCTGCCAGCGTCCCTCTGCGGCCTTGGCAGACTGAATCAGACCGAACAGAGTCTCTGGATATAAATGACGCGTGTGTTCATAATCACGCTTTTTGGTAAGCCCAGCGTGATTTTAGAAAGTTCATGAGCGTGTGCTGAATCTAACCAGAAGAGCCCCCCCCCCACCCTCAATGTTGAATTTTAAAATCTAAACTTTTAAAAGTTTAGATTTGATTTACAAACCGTAAATCATCTCCTATCACTCTGTGAATAGGCTGGTGTCTCTGCACTGTAGGTCTTTTTCTACCTTTGTATGCTGTATTATCAACAATTGTGCAATACTTACTCTGGTACTTAATTCGATTTTTATCTTGACCTTTTCCATATCTCAATCTCTGTTGCTTTAGAACTAACGTCAAATGACTTTAGGTTGTATTTTTCATTACTATTAACTGTGTGTAAATCTGTGTCTCAGCTACTTTCACCCCCGAATTTCCCCATTGTGGGACTACAAGTGAATGTCTTATCTTAAATGGGTCTCTGAGGATATCCTGCAACAGTGTTCACTGAAACTATCGTTTCTAAAGGTGCAAAATAATTTCTGATGATTGTGTCTTGGTTTTAAGGTCCTGGATTTTGGTATGATTTTTTGTTTTTTTTAGTAATCAGGATTGGACGCATTGTGTCCTAATGGGTGCATATTAACAAATGTGTGTGTGTCCATACCGGTCCGGATCCACTTAAAGATTATGGATCAGGATCAACCACTTGACGCACCATCTACAAACACATACTCATGCATGAAGAACTGTGAGTTCAGCAACAAGAGACACACACACACACACAGCAGTGGAGAAAGACTCTTGGTGGAACCTGACGTTAATTACTGACATCACTTAAAACAGGAAAATTAGTCTCCTGCGGTGCTGTTTTCTCCTTTTTGTTTTCAACACATGTTGAGAGGAGGAGCTGCCAATACCAGACTTCTTCATCCTCTTTACTCTCCCTAAACTGGTCCCAGATCTGTTTCTGAGCACAAGCCTGTGGGGGGCGTGGCTTAAACGCTGATCCTGTTAAAGCCTCATCCTCACCTGGCAGAAATCGGAGGAAAATCTCAGCAGTGAAAGGGAAAACACATATGAGGGTTGAAGTCAGTTCATGTGCTGCCGGCCAACTGGGGCACTGGAGCGGGAAACATACCGTGGGGATGCATTTAGAGACATAAAGCACAAGAAAGCTGAAAACTGAGAGCAAGACGGCGGTGGAGCTTGTCTAACATAAATAATGATAGAAAAAGATTATTTACAGAGACAGTCCGACAAAACAGAGTGATAATGAACTGATATCTAAACTGTAAGACCCGGCACCAAGTCCCATTAACCCACGATTTAACATTATAAATCAAGGTACAGTTCTCTGCTTTATATATATATATATATATATATATATATATATATATATATATATATATATATATATATATATATATATATATATATATATATATATATATGTATTAGGGATCAGATGTACAAACATAAAGCCACGTTTACTCTCAGATTAAATTTTTTTCGCACATTTTAGTGTTTTGCATTTGCAAGTGTCTCAAATTAGTGGGAAATTGAGGCGATAAAGAAAAGCACCCATAAGCTCCTTTAATGGAGTTCTGTGTTTATTACAGCCGACAGACACAGAGGTGCCTGTACAAAAGATTTCCTTTTTGCAAACATGAGTAATTGTGTCTTTGCAGTGACTTTCAGTTTAGATCTGAATGTAATTTAAAGCCTTTCTGATTACTTTAAAGTCCCTCAAGAGATGACTGATCGTATTGGAGAGGCTTTGTTTAATGGCACGGCGCTGTAACATCTGAAAACCAATCACGTCCTACTGTCTTATTTAAAACTCAAACTGCTCCAGGTACGTCATCAATCTAGTCGTCAATATACTCCTATAGTCACAACTTTTAATAAGATATTTTTATTACAATTTATTGTTTCCAAGTAACTTTTCTTAATTCCTTTGATACATATTCTTGTTGTTGAATAGGCTATAGAAATAAAGAGTTACTCTCTTACTTTGGCAACTATTAGAATATCTGGTAAAAGCTGCTAGGATATTTTAGTATTATCGTAACAGAAAGATACTGAATAATTGAATAATATTTCTCAAGATCTAATAAGAAATACAAAATGTTCTGCTCAGATATCGGCCAAGAATATGCTGGCAAAATTAACCCGTATTTTAAAGGTTCTCATGTACATTTGTAAAGAAAGTTTCATATGTAAAGTGCCTTGAGATGACATGTTTCATGATTTGGTGCTATATTAATAAAATTGAATTGAATTGAATTGAATATATTCATATATATTACTTAATTTTGCTTTATGGCAGTATTAATGTCTTAAGTTAGGCAGATATAAAGGGCCTTACAACTTTGTGCGACTTATTTACTAAATATTATTTCCTTAGTTATTTTTTAGCATCAAGCAACATCTTGTGGAAAATATAATTGCAGACCGGAAATTTAGAGTTTCTGACAGCTAGATCAGTATAGAGCAGGCAAAGCTACGTCAGTAAACCTGTTGGGAGAAACAATTGTGGTCAGAAGCAGAGCAGAAGTTCAACTACCTTGATGCTGGAATAATCTCTTTAGATAACTTTTATCAAGCAGTGATTTACCTCTGTGGGGAATTACTGGCAGACTGGGCACACCACAGAGAGCCTTTAAATCCCTGTGTAGGATGCCGTCTCCAAGCTGCTGCTCTCAATCAACATTTCTGTGAACTTCTTCCTCTGATTGAACAAATAACTAATCCAGTCTTCACTTTATGAACTCGTTGTCAAACTGGAATCTTTACTATAACTACTTTTCTCTTGAGAGACCATCGTGTTATGCATTGACGCCTATGTTTGGGAGCTCATTCATAATGTCTTCATTCTTGTCTTCATAATGTCTTCTGCAACTTTTAGTTGTGTTCATGGCTGCTTTGTGCACATTTTTATTCTGCTGTCAGACTTTTTTTTTCTTACAATTTTCTCAACTTGGAAATGAAAGCTTGGAAATGAATGTCAAGAGGAACAGACCTGATCTCAAATGAAAAATACCAGGTGTAAAATGATATTTGGAGCCTTTTGATGGACTCCAAATGAAATGTGAGGGCTAAAAGTTGCCAGAATTAAACAGTTAGAACTTTTTCTTTATTTATCTGAGTGTGTGTGTGTGTGTTTTTTTTTTAAATCTTTAAGAAAAGTTTTGTTTTTTCTCCCTGATTGCATTTTCGGGTCCGACTCTTATCAGATGTCTGCTTTACTTCCTCCTTCTTGCTACAGATGTATGAAAAACAAATATTCAGCTGCTTTATAAGGATGTAGGGAGATTTAAGATGTTGCAGTTTTATCTGGTGGATTTTCAGGCTGTCCCCTGATCTGCTACCTGTCAGCATCCTAACACCTAACCCAAATCCTGAGAAGAATATGGAAATTGTAGGTCTGAAGTGAGGCCAGTAATGATCGTGTGGTGCCATTCCACAGGATAACGCCTCTAAAGCTTCCTCACAGACACGTGAGTCATTGGGTGCATTCCCTGCCGCGGCTAACGAGATTCCCCTCGTTAAGTCCTCTAATCTGCGCTGAAGAGCTGGGGGCAGCGAAGTGTGGAGCGAGTCTCCGAGAAGTAATGAGGGAAGCAGGGAAGGAGTTTTTGTTTTCTCCAGCGAGGACCCGGCCCAACACGCACGACATCTCCCCGGAGCCCTCTGTCTGAATTAGGTTATTTTAAAGGGGGGTTCGCCTCAGGTAAAGTTTGTAGAGGTGATCAGGAGATGTGAAGCAGCTGTCCAGCTGCAAGGGTAAGCAATCTGTAGTTAATGTACGGTGCGTGGATAAGAAAACAACCTCATCAATATCCTGTGGAGTAACTGCGGTGTAACATTTGTCACTCTTTGTCCTTGTGTGTGCTTTAGCTTTCTGTTTTAGCAACTACCCAGACGTCTTGCCGACGATAAACCCTTCATTTGTGTATGTAAGCGGTGCGCGGGAGGCCTGAACCTGAGCGTCTGAGCCTTGTCCCACTTCTTGTCCTTGTCCTTGGCGGGTCTCAGCCTGAGTTATTGCTGAGAGTCATGAGACTGCCAGAGTAATACAGCATGAGTGAAGGAGAAAGCCATCACACTTCCACACGTCAGCTTTCGAGGAAATAAGGGTGCGGTTGTTCCCTTTTTTCGTCAGCCAAACAGCCGCTCATCATGGAGTCGGTGGCGAGAGTGAAAAAGTCACTGAGGTCGCCCATCGGGAAGCTGACCAGCTGTGTGACGCCGGCGAAGGAGAAAAGGTTGTGTGGGAGACACAGAGGGAAGAAGGGCAGGGGCCACAGTGGGTGCAGCATACTGGGAAGGCCCCATCCCTTTCAGGCCCCCAATCTCAAAGACCCCGCAGTCATTCGCTCCTACCAGGCTGACCTGGAGAAACAGAGGCAAGTGGACGCGGTTAGTCGTGTAGAAGCAGACAAAGAAGGAAGAAAGTACTTACAATGCCCTGCAAAATTATTGAGATCTTTGAAAATATTCACATTATGCTGGGATTTTGTGATAATAATTGTAAAGTGAAAGAAAAAAAATGTTTCCTAGTTATATTATTTTATGACAAAAAAAAATAATAATCTGAAAATTGTGTATATGTGCATTCGGGATGCTTTATTAAGCGAAACCCCTAAGTAAAATCCAGGGCAACAAATTGGCTTAAAACATCACCTACTGAGTGAACATGCTGTGTGTAGTTTAATCTCAAAGTATTAAATCCTGTTTTAAATCCAGCTGTTCTCAGATGATAGTTAGAGCACATTAGTGAACAAAAAGAATCACAAAGAGCAAGAAAAACACCAGACAGGTCAGGGATTGAGTAGAGGAACATTTATTAGTAATATATATATATATATATATATATATATATATATATATATATATATATATATATATATATATATATATATATATAATATAAGATTACCACGACTGAGAGAAACTGAGTCTTGTTGCAGCTTGCTGCCAATAATGTGGGGGTCATACACATACAGGCGGAGGTGCTCTTGTTGGATGAGACCAAAACTGAACTGTCTGACCCATGCAAAATGTTGTGCGTGCAGGAAAGCTAAGCTTGCATCCTCACTGCGGTGGGGTTGCTTTTTCTTCAGCAGGCACAAGGAAGTAAGTCAGAATTGATGGGAAGATGGACGGAGCTAAATACAGAGAACACTAGGAAGGACACCGATTAGAGGCAGCAAACAACTTCCAACTGAGGCAGAGGTTCACCTTCCAGCAGCACAAGCCCCCAAACATACAACCTGAGCTACAATGAAATTATTTAAATCAAAGATTTTTAAGTGTTGGTGGCCCAGTCAAAGTTCAGGCCAAAATCCAATCAGAAACTGTGGCAAGATTTTAAAGCCAAGCGGCACAGATGCTCTTCATCCAATCCGACTGAGCTTGAGCTATTCTGCAAAGAATCATGGGTACGATATTTAGGGAGCCAGAGACGTATCATTAAACATTTGCAGGTCTTATGATCGCATGACTTGGTTCTGCAAAGTGCCGACTCAAGCAGGCTGAATACAAATGCCTGTCATAATTGCTACATCTACTATTTTCCATCCACTTCATAATTAAGCACTACTTTGTGCTGATTCATCACATAAAATCTTTATAAAACACTGATGTTTGTAGTTGCAGTCAAAATGCAGAATACCTTTCTAAGGCTCTGTTTATTTATAAGCATACAAGGAAATCCCTACTAAAGCATGTACAATATTAGAGTTTTGTGTTTTCCATTTCTCAATAAAAACAAAAAACAATTGAACTTTTTTGGATGGATTGAGCTTGGGAATATATATCTATATCTATATCTATATCTATATATATATCTATATCTATATATCTATATATCTATATATATATATATCTATATATATATATCTATATATATATATATATATATGTATATATATATATATATATATATATATATATATATATATATATATATATATATATATATATATATGTATGTATATACAGTTTAACTGCACCTTGTTATACGTCTGCTGTGTTTGTTTGCCGTTCTCACAGAAAGCTGCGGGAAGCCATGAACGCTGAGAAGAACGCACAGAGAGCAGCTATGAGAGCTCACTTTAGGAGAAAATATCGACTTTCTGAGGTGTGTGGGGAAAACAGGACTCATCCTCCCTAATAATTCAGCTACAAACTACATCTTGAGTTTTTAGTTGTTTTGTGTGGATTCAAACAAATGTGCGGCGATGTGCAACATCTTCTACTTTCATTCAAAACCCTATAAGAGACGGATAGTTAAGAAAATATGGAATTGGATTTTATTTACTTGGTAGAACTAAATAAAATCTTTCCCAATTTCTGAAAGAAAATAGCAAAAAGCTAAAATGCTCTGACAGGCAAATACAAGGTAAAGAAATAATAGCTGAAAACATTGCTTGCTGTAGATAATCAGCTGAGGAATGATGTGTCCCTCGGCTCCTCGTGTAATGTCCTCAGGGTTACCCCAAAGTTTTCTCATCCGCAGGTCTACGTTGTTGGTTTTAATTTTAGACAGATCCAGATGAAAGTGAAAACAGGGAGAAGCTATGTGGTAGCTAGTTTGTGGCGTTAATATTTATGAAACAGGCCTTTAACACAATCTCTGAAACTAAGAACCAGTCTGAGGGCTTGATGGACTGATTGCCCACACAGATTAAGCTGTGGATGGCTGTTTGTCAGGAGCTGGTGTTAGGAGAACCAGGGGAAGATCCAATCAACACTTAAGGATGTATTTACCTAATAACCCAAGCACATTTGGTCACCTCAGTTAAATCTTGTAAAATATGTACTTCCAGACTAAATAGAAGACAAAACTATTTCTTTCTTTCTTGTTTTTATGTATCTATCTGCATTTATGTCTCTAACACTGCTAAATTACTTTAAGAGTTGAGATCTTGTTCAGGTCATCTGTTTGTGGCCCTCACCCCTTTCCCTGATTTGTTTTGCCAACACGATTCAGAGCCCCGAGGACACAAACCACCTGAGGTCTGCTGGCGGCAAAGTATCGCTCCCCCCTCAGCTGTCCAAGATGATTCATCCTAAAACCAAAACCAAGGACGACAGCTTCAACCTGCTGAGCGCCTTCCAAGGCCTCAGCATCAGCAGGGCTGTGCTTACGGGAGGGAAACTCAGCAGGACGCCCACACCAACGCCAGCTCATGGAGGCTCTTGTCGGGTCATGTAACCAGTGCTGTATATGAAGCCAGAAAAAAAGTCCTGCCTGAAGCTCAGTTTAATTATACCTGCTGACAAAATGACGGCCATTCGATTTATTTTCAATCAATTAGTTTATAAGTATTAGACTAAAACGATTAAACACTTACATGTTAAATAAAACTGATTTCTAAGCATTCGAAAAGGAAAGGTTCTTTAGAATGAAATTGGATGCAGTGAATAAGCTATAAACCTGGCAAAAGAAAAAAACAACTTTAATGCAAAAACTGCAAATAAATGGAAAAGAGGGAGACCTTAAGCTTGTGGATTGCTGTTAGATTATATTGAAATGCAATCTAAAATGTTAAATATGCAATCAGTTCGAAAGATCTCCTTTCAAGCACTTTACAAGATAAAGCGATCATACTTATATATACAGAGATAGGGCATAAATAATAGTTTCAATCAAGCCATATAGACTAATTCAAAATTGATTGCATTCATTTCAGTTCAATCCTCGTCATGATATAGCCAAAATAAGATTATCTATCTTAGGAAACCCATTCGATTGCATGACTTTGCAACAATCCCTCCTCCTGAGCAAGCATGGGGTGACAGTGGAAAGCAATGACTTCCTTTTAACCGGAAGAAACTTCCAACAGACCTCGACCCAGTATGACTAATCATCTACTGCAACCGACTAGAGTTTGGGAGGAAGAGAGAGCAGACACACAATAATTCAGATGCACCGACCCAGAAGTTTGTTCCATGATAAAGAAAACGTGTGCAGAGTAAATGCCAGCAGTCATGTAGCCCAACACGGTTCTGAGTCGTAGAAAAAAAAAAGAGTTAGTTGCAGAATATATACAATCTAGTCAGTAAGATTTTGTATAATCATTCACTTTATCTTTATGGTATTTTTTAAAATTTGCCGTAAAGGGTAAAAATGTAGCCTGTCATAGTCAAATTGTTGGTCTATTTGTGACGGCGCTTCACAAAGACATTATCGCTGTTCTTTAACAGGGTCAATAGGCAGCTTTGAAGTTGCAGCAGTAGGCATTTCTGAAATATTTACCTGAGTCGTTCGCTGATGGAAGAGCTTCCATCTCAGCTGATAATTAATAGAACTAAAGCAATAGCTATTAAATGGTAAATGTACGATTTAAAGCAAATTATCAAAATAATTATCCAGGAACTTCTCGTTTGTTGGAGGTGCAAAGACACACGATGGGAGACACACAGAGCTTGATCGGTCCTACTTCTTCCTTTTTTTATTTAGTTTGACTATACTACATTTTTGTTTAATTAATCTCACTACATATCAATCCTGGATGGAAAAATGGATGGAAATCAGCACTGGCCTTTAAAATACTCCTTATAGGAGCGTTATGAAAGGCGTACTTGGATAAATCAGTTATTTTAGCTTTAAACTCTACTACAGCAAAAATCCAATAACACTGGTTCCCAATGTTAACCAAAACACCACGCAGTGTATGCTTTATGCAATCCATGTTCAACGTCACCTTTCATGTAAAACAACAACAATTTGCATCTCAAACCACCTCGAACTTTCTGTTTAAAACATCTTGATCATAGACAAAATATGTTGAAATTATGTCTTTTGACAGTCAACCTACTGATGATAGTTGTGTAAGTGGTTGTACTTGTGAAAGGAAAATTTTATTTTTCTGTCAGTTCCTCCCATGTTAAATAAGCTCACAGCAGCACTGTACAACCACACCATCCCTTTGTCACTAAAGTTCTGTTCTATAATACATTTTATACCCTACCTTTTATAGCTTGATTTCATGTGAATGCTGCATTATTTTATTTTACATAAGGGTTTGCACTTCCACAAATATTTGGAGTATCTTTGGATGTGTCGTGGGTACTGAGGGAAGTTAGCATATCTTGGTCTGTGGCTTTGGCACATTTGAATAGGCTGCTGCTATTCTAGCTTCCTGTAGGGTTAGCTTTGTTTCACTGCTAAAGCTAGCTTACACATGGATGGAAACAACTGGCTGTTATTTTATTATAGATTAATAACTATTTCTGTGTTTTATTAGCTTAAATACTTAGCAGCAAAGCTAGGCTACAGCCTCGCTAAAGATGCTAGCTTTAAGGCTAGCTAACTGAGTGGTGAGCTCAGTAAACTCTATAGATCCAATTGGGTGATCTATACACAAGTAAGGATTCTCAGGGCAAAATGTTTGTAAAGTGTTTATGTTTTAACCTTCATGTTGTTCTAATTTAAACTTTTTCTTTCACTCAATTTTCAGTCTTATTGTAAAAAATGTACAGTGTAGTGAAAAGTATTTACTCCCCTCACAGATGTTTTGCTTTTTTTCTGTCAAACTTAAATGTTTCAGATCATCAAACTAATTTAAATTTCAGACAAAGATAACCTGAGTATTTATGTGTTTTTTATTTTTCTTATCCAAACCAACCTGACCCTGTGTGAAAAGACAATTGCCCCCTAAACCCTACTAATTGGTTTTGCCACCCTCGGAGCAAACAAATGCCATCAAGTGTTTGTCAGTGTTTTCCAACAGTACGAAGGATTTTTAAAGCCCAAGAAATGGCTTTGTACCCCTTTCCAGACTGCTGGATGTTAATGAATTTGGTTCTCATCTGCCCGAAATGTTAGTTTGGAGCCTGATGAGCTGCCTTTGAGGTCTTTTAACTTACTTCATGCTGCCAGAGAGGTCCTGTTTAAAATATTTGATTCAGGTCGGGCATTGTTCAGATCTGGCTGGAGCTGGTGAATTAAACTCAGCTTATATTGTCAATTGCAGTTAATTAAGGTTAGTTAGATTTGAAATGAAATAATCATTTAAAATCATCCTTTTGGTTTTACTCAGGTTATCTATATCTGATATTTCAGATAATTTGATGATCTGAAACATGTAAGTGTTATCGAAAAAGAAAAAAGATGGGGCTGAACGTTTTATCAGGACATCTGTTTACTGTTTATGAGCCAAACTTTAAGCTTTTGTGTCGATCGCTTCATTTTTGTTAAGCTAATTATAAAGAGAGACTAGGCTGTTCAAATGTTTCATATAAAAGGAATAAAATACCCTTGCAGAAAGAATTTGCTTCGGTGAAAACCTTTATTAAAGGCGTTTTTGTTGTCCAGCTGGTGTTTCTCTGTTTTGTGCAAACGTTCTGGCTCTGTTGTCTTTCTCTTGAACTCTGACGCTCGGATTAATAAATCACCGCCTCCTATCGGTTCATCGTGGCGATAAAAAACACATCCAAGGATCTATGAGGTTGGAATTAGAGCAGGAAAATAACCAGCCCTGACAACTCTGGGCGAGAGTGACCGGCACATCTCGGTTGGACCATGAGGAGAGTGCAGGGAACATCTGGGTCCAGGTTTTTAGGCGTTCTACCTCAAAGGGGGTTTAGCATGACTGCAGCGGGGACTGTGGTGCATGCAAACCTAGAAGGAGGTAAAGGAGCTCTGAAAGCGGTCAGAAAAGGGGGTTTGGATGGACGGGTGAGAGGCTTCGAGGAGATCCCTCACACTGGGAGGAATGGCTGGATCAACCTGCTGAGGTTCTGGAGAGAAAATCGTTTCCAGCAGCTCCACAAGCACATGGAGAAAACCTTCAATGCCCTCGGCCCCATCTACAGGTACAGAGCGGCTTAACGATTAAAAAAAAAAGTGTGGTTTTGCTATATGTGGTGCATTTGTGTTTACACCAGCTTTTCTGTCCACGATTAAAGGGAAAAGGTGGGGACTATTAGCAGCGTAAACATCTTGCTGCCGTCTGACATAAGCGAGCTGTTTCAGTCGGAGGGGCTGCACCCTCGACGGATGACCCTGCAGCCGTGGGCCACGCACCGAGAGATACGCAACCACAGCAAGGGGGTCTTCCTCAAGTCAGTGAGCCGTCCGTGCTTACTTCTCTCCTGTTGTGGAAATACCAGCTTCCTTTCTGTCCGCAGAGACGTTTTAGACTTATGGCAGTGCAAAACGGTGACAAGTTTATCTGAAGGCAGTTTATGTTTGCAGAAGAAGTGAGCCAAGTTGGATGAAAAGATGCACAGTATGTTTTACCTTCTGGTCCATCTTCCCACTCAGAGATTGCATGGGTAGTAACATATTTGATGTGGCAGGAGGGCGCAAAATTTGGTTGCTGTCCCTAAAGGTCCAGTTTTGCACTTCATGTTTGATTTCAGAACATGAAATATTTCATATGTACGGTTAAATATGTCTGGTGATCTCAGAGTTTTAACTCAACCAATTTTTACTTTGTCCTCAGACATATTTAAAAGCAAACATCACAGATGAACAGGGCGGCGTGGTCACACCAGGCGTAACACTGCAATAACACTGGGCCAACAGATCAGTCACGCCAAGAAAACTGGTTTCATTTTGCCAACATGCTGAAACAAATATGCAAAGATGGTGTCATCTGTCTATATAGCATATAGCAAGACATCTGTCTCAATATAGCAAGACTTCAGTGTTTTATTCATTTATTTATTCATTTTATGGACATGTTAGAGTCCAACGTCTTTAAAATGGATGACTGTAAAAGAGATAGTCCTCAGAAAAAAAATCTGTTTTTATTTTTTACATAGTTGAAGAAATTATTTCTTTCGTTTTATATTAAAATCAAATAATTGACTATATTCTGTTTTCTGACTAGGTGAGAGTGCAATGAAACCCATAAAGATCTTTTTTTCACTCAGATTAAGAAATTTTCTGATGAAATCTGCAAATTAGGTTTCAAGTTAATTATAAACTAGTCTTTCTTAGATATAATCTGAGAGATCTTTAATTAAGATCTCTATACAGTATAACAAATATTCTTACCATATTGTCTCTTGCCCACACATAAGCCCTTTAACTGTATATCAGAACGATATGGGTTTCTTATTACAGGATATAAATTAGATAATTAATTCAGGTAAAGATGGTTAGGTGCATCATCTGAGCTCCTTCTCTCCTTATCTTCCGCTCATATTTTGCTCTTTAGTCAGACGGAGAAGTCACAGGTTAAATTAATACTGCAGTTTAGGTTCATTGTAGCAAACGTCTATATAAGTCTATCCTTTTCAAACTTCTTGTCCCCTTTTTTTTCTTTGCACTTTTTGTGGCTGACATTTGTCATTTGAAAATTCAATGGTGGTAATAAACCGTGCCGCTTGATTTAAAATAACAAACTCATTCAAAAATTGCACCTTATCCTTCCAGTGAAAGACTGAAGGCTAGCTTGTAATTTTTAATTCCACGTTTGAATTTGCCAAGGTTGGCATTCGAGTTCTTATCTTTATATCATAGTATTTAAACCCTTTGACCTATTTCATGGTTTCTGACGTCACCAGCACAAGCTTTAATTAGGATTTTTTTTGCGATGGATCAACACAACGTAGTTCAGAATTGTGAAGCAGAAGAAATAATCTTTATGATTTTAAAGAGCGTCCATGAACAGACAGCATCGTAGAGGACAAGGATTAAAGTAGACAGGTGCAGAGTGAAGATTTTGATAAATTTAAAGCAGGGTTAGGTTGTAACTCAAGGTCCCAAAACATACTAACACCTGGTTTCCACCTGCACCGACAGGTCAGGCAAGGAGAGCCTTAATCTGAAAAGCAGCCAAGAGGCCTGTGGTAACTCTGGAGGAGCTGCAGAGAAAAAAGTGTTGATAACCAATGTATCCTTTTTCCTTCCCATTCACAGCTAAGCACTATTTAGTGTTGGGGCACATAAGATACCAATAAAACACAATGAATTTTGCAGCTGTAATATAACTAATAGTAGAAAACATTCAGTCCTACTCAAAGTCGAGCTGAACAAAAATGAATATAAGACGTTGAAGGGATTTATTGGATCTCCAGTAGGCTACATCCTTGAAGTCAGTGTTAATCAGAAATGAAGGTTAAAATGGTTGCAGAAGACCAACAAAAATAAGACTCTACTTTCTTTTATCTTTTATCCCTTACATTATTGCTCCACTATAAGTTTTAACCAAAAGGTTTGACCCAATGCTTCTCACTGCCTCATCTCCACACAGGAATGGTGAGGAGTGGAGATCCGACCGCCTCCAACTCAACAAGGAGGTGATGCTGACCGCTGCCGTGAGGCGCTTTCTCCCCCTCCTCGACGAGGTGGCGAAGGACTTCTGTGGGATGCTGCAGGCCAGGGTGGAGAGGGAGGGGAGAGGGGAGGAGGGCAAGCGGTGCTTCACCATCGATCCCAGTCCTGACCTTTTCCGCTTCGCGCTGGAAGGTCAGGGAGCATCCTAATCACTCTTTTTTTTTTTTATTAGCTGAAGTACTCGTAAAGGGCGTAAAAGTGTAGGGGAGTAGAGGACGGGGGATTTATTGATGTGGCTCGACAGGCTCTCGTTCTGTCCAAGAATCAGTAATTTCCGTCACAAAGGCAGATGTGGAGGCTCCTCAGAGACATCAGAGGAATCACACGACTTACAGAAACATCACAACATGCAGATGTTTATCAGAACTTCACCGAACAAATCCAAACTCAGCTGCAAATTTTAATGAGTCACTTTGTTCACACGTCCACGACGTATGGAAGTCGTCACACATCAGAAATGATCAAATCTGCAGTCAGTCTGCTCTGCCGCCATATTCTCAAGTGTAAACCCCCCCCCCCCACCCCCGTGTGACTCAGCGTACCGCGTGCCTCTCTGCGTGCGTGAGTGTAAAGCTGATGATTCAGTCATATGGCTCTGATCTAAACAGAGCGCAGCACAGGGAAGGTGCAAAGCCAGAGGAGGAACGGCCTCAGCAGAGACTCAGCTCAGGAGGTTTACGTGACGATGACACAAGAACGTCTGACAGCCTGTGGATATGTGTGAGAGACGGGGCTGCAGCTTCTCTTTGCAGGGAAGGATTTACAAATGAAACCAGTGTAAAATGTGCATGGATGACGTTACAACATCATGGGGGAAATAATCATCAACAGTCCTACAAAACAATTTCACGTTTCGTCACATCACAACCTCAGACTTCAGTGTGTTTGTTGGGGGATTCTTGAGATGCATCTACAGAGTGGTGTATATTTAGCAAGTGGAAGGAAAAAGATGTATATCTTTTACTTTTTCACTGAAAAGCGTGACATGCATTAGTATTCAGCCCTCCCCGCTGAGTCATTACTTTCTAAAACCAGCCTTTATGATACGTATCTACGGGTTTTGCATGAGGGACAGGAACATTTCGCCATCCGTTTTTCCAAAATTAGCCCAAGCTTTGTCAGATGGGATGGTGAGGATCTGTAATCTGCACTTTTTCAAGTCTTGCCAAAAAATATTTGGCTTTGGGCTTTGACTGTGCCACTGTAACAGATGAAAGAGCTTTGATGGAGACCATTTCATTTCAGCTCTGGCTGCATGATTACGATCATTTCTCTCCCAGGATTGACCTGTAATTTGCTCCATCACCTCTGACAGGCTGCTGGGTGAAGGACCTCCCAACAGCGTGATGCTGCCACTACTGGGCTTCACCACAGAGAGTGTTGTTCAGGGTGATCTGCAGATTTAAAGTTTTGTCTCGTCTAACCAGATCACCTTCTTCCATTTGTTTGCTGTGTCCCCAACACGACTTGTGACCCTTAAACACCGGATTAAGACGGGCGTGCTGAGTTTTTTCCACCTGAGCTGTTGATCATCACAGTTTCCATGGGTGTCTTGGCAAATTTTCTTGATTATTGCTCTATTTGCTCTCATGTCATACTCTTCCCATTTTCAGATTATGGATTAAAAAGGTGGGGGTCATTGTTTTATAACCTAACTCGGCTTCAAACACCTCCACAGCTTTCTCTCTGACCTTGTCTGCTGTGTGCCTTGGCCTTCATGATGGTGTTTGTTCACCGATGTTCTCTAACAAACCTCAGACCCCTTCACAGAACAGCTGGATTTATATTGAGATTAAATTACACACCAGGTGGATTCAACTCAGGTCACTGTGGATTTTACTTAGGGGTATTAATAAAAGGGTCTGTGTACAAATGCTTACCACACTTTCTAGACTTTTGTTTTACAGATAATAGGAAATGATTCCTGCATCAACTATTACCCCAACTTCCTGGTTGAAATGTGACAAAGTGGAGGAAATACAGATATAAGAAAGCTGAAAATAGCCTTTAGAAGACCTTAACATTGAGTTGAACGCCCTGAAGATTTACTATCCAGTTGAGTGTCTGTTGTTTTAGGTTGTTTGCTGACCTTGAAGAGCGGCGAGCCCTCTCGCCCATCTGACCGTCTAATCCCCCCCCCCCCCCCCCTTCCCCCCCACCTGCTCTTCCCTCCTCGCCCCTGCAGCCAGCTGCCATGTGATCTACGGGGAACGTATCGGCCTCTTCTCCTCCTCTCCCTCCATGGAGTCCCAGAAGTTCATCTGGGCGGTGGAGCGAATGCTGACAACCACCCCTCCTCTCCTCTACCTCCCCTCTCGCCTGCTGGTCCGCATCGGCGCTCCCCTGTGGACCCAGCACGCCACGGCTTGGGACCACATCTTCAGCCACGGTGGGACTGATTAGTTCACCCAAAACGTCTTTGCTCAGTTGCAGATTTCTCCCTAACTCGGCTATTGTGACTCTTCAAGCTGAGGCCAGGATCCAGAGGGCTTACCAGCGCCTGTCGTCCTCCCAGGGCCGTCGCTCTGTGACTGGGACGGCTGGGGGCCAGTACACTGGAGTTCTGGGGCAGCTCATGGAGAAAGGGCAGCTATCTTTGGACCTCATCAAAGCCAACGTCACTGAGCTGATGGCTGGAGGGGTCGACACGGTGTGTGTGTGTTTGTGTGTGTTTGCTAATCCACGTGATTATCATTCATGGCCCGAGCCCGTGTCATGTCTCATTTGATCCTCCGTGCAGACAGCCGTTCCTCTGCAGTTTGCTCTGTTCGAGCTGGGACGCAACCCGGACGTGCAGGAGAAGGTGAGACAGCAGGTGAGGACGTCGTGCTCGCAGGCCGGCGGTGATCCTCAGAAAGCCCTGCAGGGGGCGCCTCTGCTGAAAGCCACAATCAAGGAGGTTCTCAGGTACTCGGTCAAATTTACGCTCGCTTACTAATGTTCTGTTACGTTCTGCACACCGCTGTGGGAACCTTCTTAATCGATCAGCAATTATACACAACATTTTTTTTTTTACTTTGTAGCAAACAATCAAAAAAAGTACGTTTTAGAACTGACTATACCATTCTGGCTTTAAAAAAAAAATACAACATAAAGTTCAGTTACATTATTGGAATTAATTAGGATTAATTAAGATTTGTTTCAGATCACTAAAGGGAGAATATATGGAATCATTAAATAATTTGGCTTTCTCAAACAAATAACTGCACAAATCCAGCTATACCAATGAGTCAGCAGTTACCAGAGAGCTGTCATACAGGACATAGGAAAGGAGAGCGCATCAAACGTTTGAGTAAAAGGAGATCAACTCCCTGACAAGGTCTGCAATCTGTTTGGCTCTTGATCTAATTAAAGATTTATGGTGTAAATGGAAAGAAAATGCAAAGCTTGTCTGTTGAATGCTGGAACTTGACTGATAAAGAATATAATTTTACATTTACAGTCCAGGCCAATAGGAAATCAAATAATCATAGAAGACAAAGGAGGGATAACAACATATGAACTTATACTTTTTAAAAATCCTGAACTGAATTAAATTTAAGTACCTAGGTGCAATACCTGTAATTTAGATTTTTCTTTTTTTTCTTTTTTTAGTCCCACTGATTTATACAACTAACTAAACATCCTCCAAGCGACACAGTTGTGGTTCAAAAATTGACAAAATCTATTTATCCACATTTGTAACATCATTAAGGCTTACACAATTAGTCTCATTTATAAGATCAAATGAAAAAGTTTACTCTTGACTTCAAAGATGGCATCTTTGCCCATTAAAATCCACCTCAAAGCGCACTTAATGATCTTCCACCATGTTGTTTGGTCTGTGGACGTCAAAATCTATTTGTTTAATTTTGTTGTTTTTTCTCCTGATGAAAAGAACAGCAGGATCTTTAATGCACAAATAAAACTTCAATAGAGCCAAAGTGATCTGTGTTGGCTTATAAATAATCTTATAGTTAATTTAGATTATTAAATTCTCTGTGAAAACTTGTGAAATGATGCATCAAGTCCTCTTGTTTTTTTAAAGTCACTGATGATTAATTGAACTTTATTCTATTTGCAGTTTACTGGAAAGGATTTATGACTCCTACTTTTAGTGAAAGAATATTTGGGGGGGGGGGTAAATTTCTCAAAATGTAAGCATTGAAACAAGCTTGAAGATGTTAAATTATTTTGTGTTGCAGTCCTTTAGCCCAATGGCTAATTTTGTAATAAGATAAACAGCTAAAATGCATCGACAACACAACAAAACCAAACAATCTCCTCTCATCAC
Organism: Fundulus heteroclitus; assembly: GCF_011125445.2. Classification (NCBI taxonomy): domain Eukaryota; kingdom Metazoa; phylum Chordata; class Actinopteri; order Cyprinodontiformes; family Fundulidae; genus Fundulus; species Fundulus heteroclitus. The sequence goes on from NC_046363.1 coordinate 26,633,065, forward strand.
ATGAAGCTTCTGAGCCGAACGATTTTATTTTGTAATATTTCCAGTAATTATCTTTAAAATCTACAGCTGTGACTTTGAACCTGGAATAACCTGCAGTAATGACGTGTAAATCACTTGTTCCTTTAGACCAGCAGAGCAGGAAACAAACAATCTCAGCTTGTGTTTTCATTAAAAAGGCAGCCTGAGGCTACGTTGGAAATTAATTGACAGGAAAAAGGTTCAAATGAGTAGAAATAAAAAATAATTAACGTAACTGTTTGTTGGTTTGTGTCAGGTTGTACCCAGTGGGGATCACGGTGCAGCGGTATCCCGTCAGAGATATCGTCCTCCAGAATTACCACATACCTGCAGGGGTAAGTGTTGAATCACTTTCCTAACTTTCCCACATAAATATAATGGTTACGAGTTCGTCGCCTCCTCTGCAGACGATGGTCCAGGCCTGTCTGTACCCGATGGGACGGAGCTCCCAGGTGTTCGAGGATCCCCTGCGCTTTGATCCGGGCCGCTGGGCCAAGGAGGACGGCCGGAAAGGAGAGGGGCAAGGCTTTCGCTCGCTGGCCTTCGGGTTTGGGGCGAGGCAGTGCGTCGGCCGGAGGATTGCTGAGAACGAGATGCAGCTCTTGCTCATGCATGTGAGTCACAGCAGACAGACAGGAAGGGAGGGAGGAAGGAGAACAAGGATGAGGGGGGGGATCAGAAAGCAAGGATGTGATGCAAGATGGTCTGAAATGGCTTAGGAGGTGAAAAAACAGAGAGGATCCGACTACCTTAACCAATGTATAATGAGCTGTTTTAAGTAAAAGCATCAGAGCCACAAAGTCGGCTAACATACTAGTAGATATACTAAATTTAACCCTTAAAGCTCACAGCATCATTTATATTTGTTACCCAATTAAAGATTTGGCTGTACTTGTAGCATTCGTACCACAGCTGGCTGTGGGGAAGCTGGGTTCAGTTCATCTGCACTACATTAGTCTGGCTCCTGTTGTTAACAGGTGGAAAAGTCCTCTTTTTGTCCCATACAGGAGCAAAATGTCCTGCCTGTTAAAAGACACTAATAACCAGATCCCCATACGTTGACATTTGCACCCATCCCCAACAGCAACCCCCACCTGTTCTGCTGGTTTTGGGTCTCTCCTCCTCTGCTGGATGTGTGTGCATCTCCGCATGGGTGTGCAGGGTCTTGCGTTTTGTTTTAGATCTCTTTCCAGGCAGTTTTTTTTTTTAAGTTTTGTAATATTTAGGTTACTTTGTGGCTCGTGTTTGTTTCCCGTTTGAGGACATGCATCTTCTTCCAGGTTCGTGCAACCCTCCCTGTTGTGGAAGAAGTTGACCTGCACTTAATGTGGACATATATGCCATAACATTTATAATGATGCATTGTCGGCTCTTATTCCAGTGCAACCCTGTATGGATGAGTCGGAAAAGACAATGAAAGGATGGATGGACAAACCATGCCACTAATATTAGCCACTAATATTCTGTCAAATGTTGCAGAATAACCACTGGTTTTTATTGCAGTCCACAATGAGCTGGTATAATTCTGACCAAATGTTTGACTTCTCATCTTGCCATGATTGGTGGAGTTTATTTAAACTCATTGCTTTCTTGACACAGACCTGACTTTTAAGCCCAGCCCTTATGTACGCACTGCTATGCGAGGCCGGATAGTTTTCATGCGGGTGGAGATCAGGGCTATTCCAGAATCTAGTTAGCATGTTGAAAACGAGTCAGGGGCCACCAGGGCTCAGGAACGTCGCCACAGTGAAGCAAGCTTTACACGACCTGTGCCAAAAAGAAGCTTCAAATGGAGACCATCAAGCTTGAATTACATTAATAGCTGCCTATATAGACAAGCATAATGCCTTCTGGGAAAGGTTTTGCAGTTTGGTCACAATGGCGACATGCATGTTTGGATTATTCAAGGTGACCTTTTCAAAAATAGCAACAGTGCTGCAGCAGTGGGGGTTGTCGCATCATGCTGAGAGTCTTTTTCACTGCAACTTCTTCAGCTTCGCCTTAAATCCACTGATGGATGGTTGGGACTTGGTAAAAATGTAGGTTTCCAAATGAGACAATGATCCCAAACAAACATTAAAACTAGCTCAGGAATGGATAAAGCAGAGCACCGTTGGGCTTCTGGAACGGCCTCGGCCTCATCCCGTTTCCAAACTTGTTGGGTAGTGTTAAAGAAGCTTGCTCTGAGTCAGAACACCAAACAGTGGGAATAAACTCTACCAGTTCTGCTGGGAAGAGAGGTTAAATATTCAGTGGGAAGCTTCCTGATGGCCATGAAAAACAATTGGTTTCTCTGCAACTTTTAACCTGCTATTATTAGGAGGGTATTCTTGTATTTGAGCCCGCATGGATAATTACGGAGGAGATTAAGGAGCAATAAATGAAAACCCCTGCCTTTTAAATCATTCGTTTTATTATCACCTTGAAACCAGAATGGATCAAACGACTCATGGACACCACAAAATTGATTACCTCCATTAAAAGCCTGACTTGATCAGTTTATTGTTGTTATTCGTTATTTTTTAGGCATTTCCCACTAATCTGTTGCAAATGATAACTGAACTGAATTCATAAAGGGCTTTTCTCCACTCAAAGAAAACCACTCTTCCCATAGAGCCACAGATACTCGTGGTACCTGCTGGAGTCTTCTGCAACATTTTCCTTTGTCCATCATCAGGCCAAAAAAAAAAAAACACCCAAAAAAAACAGACAAGCCCTTAGTTTTGTTTTCTTTTGTGATTGTTCTGTTATCTCTGCAGGAATGGCCAACCTAAAGATTCACTGAGCAAACTGTCTTGTTGATAAATGAGTAATTTACAGATTGATCCAGACCAAACAGGGTGCAGTTTTTCCTGCTGCAGAGCTGAAGGTTTTGGAAAAATAAAACATGCTCATTGTTCTACCTGCTAAAAATACCTTTCAAAGCAAGAATAACTTGTCATTTTGAATTTAAAGTAAGTGAAAGGATGAAGCAGCGTAAAATGAAAAAAAAAAGCTAAATCACAGATTAATCTCTCTAAAGTCTCCTCTTTCTTCCTCTCCCCCGTGCCTCCCTTCATCCTCCTCTCTGTGTTCAGATCCTCCTGAACTTCCATCTCAGCGTGCCGTCCTCAGAGGACATCAAAACCAACGTCACCCTCATCCTGCAGCCCGAGACTCCTCCGAGGATCACTTTCACCAAGCTCTGACACACAGGAAAACAGCCTTTTTATCGTCCCACGCGTCTTATTCACCCTGCTTAGCTCAGTTTAACTCCTCGCTCCTGGTTTCAGCTGAACCGGGAGCTTCATATCCCCTCTCGTCCTTTGAGTTCAGCTACAATGGAGACAAATAAAGGATCAATTTCCCTCCTCTGTTGTGCTCTGTGGCTGATCTGCTGTCATGTCTGTCCAAAGGATGGCGCTAAAACTCACAACCGACACTTCCCATCTGTATTTATTACGCTCCTTCCTTTAAAACATCTCAGTCCTGACCTGCTCCTTGCGGGCGTCCAACAGGTTGGTTATTCTTCCGCTCTTAAGAGTCAACATTCGAATGAGTCTGTTGTGATGGTCAGTATGTGATCTAGCTTTGTTTAAAGGATTGATCGGTTGCTCTGAGACGTATTTTAGCCTTTGTTTTCCATTTAAATCTAGGTTAAGGTCAAACAGGGGAGAGATTTTATGTCATTGTCCCTTCTTTCAGAGTCCCATTTTCACCTTAAATCTAAAGCGGCTCTATAAATGTTAAGATTTCAAAGTTTAAACGTGATCTTTGCTCCTTGGAGACAATGTTCAGGCTTTGTATCTCGTGGAAGGTGTGTGCTTCAGGTGCAGGTTGTTGTTTCCATTTTAGGAGCAAAGGTCTGTTTGAGCTAAAGATTTACACGTCGCCTCAGTGTGGGCCGGTGCGTGACGGCGCATGGATACCACTCTGCAGAGTAAACTGTGCTTTCTGAGCGGAAAACCTCCCATTTATTAGACACACGTCTCGGCTAATTGCTTTCTCAGCCGGTTATCTGGGTTTTTAACTTAAGCGGCGGTTTGCTGCTTCAGGTGTAAACAAAAACCTGCTGGGGAAAAAAATCACTGAAATGAATCAAATTGAGAGAATGTTTTTTTCTTTTTGTACGTAACATTAAGAGAACTTCCCTTTCTAAACACCTGCTATAACGTTTTGGGATTTATTAGAAATTAAATATGTATTTGTTAAATGTTAATGAGATCTGGCTTTATTATATAGTCTTTTAAAAACGATCTAAGTCATAGTAATACTACTATTACTAACAATAATAAATATACTAAATATACTTTGAAACATTCTGATCACGACAACTTTTGTCATACTTTCATTAAAGAGTTATCTAGATCTGCAAAAGAATGAAAAAAATTATAAAAAATAATATAAAATACTCCTTCATTTTTGCTGTCAGCTACAAACATATGCACAATTAGCTTTTTTTGTTATATGCATTAAATGTTCCTACAATGCACAAAACCGTTGTTAACGCTTCATCAAAGCAAAGTTCAGCATGTGGCTGCTGATGAAATGCAGCAGAAAAAAAATACAAGAACATTAATTGATTTTCTTGCACATCCAGTTCGCTCATAAAAGGATAAAACTCTTCATCTAATTCACTTCTACAACCTACCGATCAACACAAACCCAAAGAGAAACAATGTGTTAAAATGTGTTCAATATCAGCAGCAGAATGTACAATATTATTATATTAATTTCGGATTAAAATGTTCGGGTATTTTGTTTAATTGTTATATTATCTTCATGTGATATTAGTCGAAAAGGTCTCAGATGTTTCAGATGATTTAGATTCATCTGAAACATTTAAAGGCTTTGATTGTTTTTACAACTAGTTTTTTGTTGTTAAATTTGTTTTAAATGTAATTAATTTGGCTGTAAGACAATAATGAAATAACAATAACATTATGTAAAGAATTCATTTTAAAATCTAAACAGTAAAAGTAATTTTGTTGCTTTACCCGAATTAATTTAGTTATTTCTTCTTGACAAATGAAATAAAAATGCTAAAACACACAACGCATCAGATTTTAAACAGCTCGCTTGTGATCGGTTCAGATCATTCATGCTTTGTCGTCCTCTGCTATCAGACCCAGCTTACATTGACTTAACGTTTCTCGATTATGATAAACCAACACGTTTCTACAGCTTAACCATAATGCTCTGAAAAAATGCCGGTAGCATATCAGAAGATTTAATTTTGTCCAAACAAACCCTGAAAACCAGCCGTTACTATAATGCAAGGAAATCCTAAAGAAAATCTTACAGGTTTCTCTTTTTATTTTTTTTGTTCACATCTTAAAAAAAACATTCAAATATATCTTGGTTTAAGTAAACAAGATTACGTTTCGACAGCAGTTTCCTTTTAAAGTTTGTTCTTCAGGGTAACTTGATGGTTTGGTGCATGTTGACACAAAGCATTTCTAGATTTAGCCTCATATTGACCCACTGAGGACTAATGCAAATAGTGTGAGTGGGAGGAGAGAGCAGGGGGAGAGCAGACGGGGGTCAGAGGGTAAAACTGAATGAAAGAGGCTCGCTCAGGTGACAGAGGACATATCGGTGAAAGACGAGCGAAAGACTGGAACTGAGAAGGATAAAAACAAACAGCACAGATAAAAGCAATAAATCAAACCAAGAGGACTGGAGCTGCAGGATGGATGGTTTAATGAAACTAGGTAAGTGGATCAATCGTTTCCTCGTCTGTGGGTGATCCAGAGTTTTGACGACCTTCGCACCACTTTACTATGTTTTAAAACATGAAAGTCACCCTTTAGTTATTACTATACAGGTTAATGATGCAATATTTTAGTCACTTTGGTGGTCAGTGTTTGTCCAGAGGCCAACAACAAGTTTTGCTCAACATTATTCACTTTACGATCACAAGCTTGTATTTATTTGGATTTTATGGACCGGATCAACACAAAATAGGGCATGAATGCGAGGTGGAAGAAAATAGCACATGGTTTTCAAAACCTTTTATTCTGCTACCCATTAAGATGATTACTGCCAATTGTTTGCGTTTAATCAATGCACAATTAAGCTGTTGTTTGAAGACCTCAGAGATTTGTTAGAGAACAATAATGGACAAACATCTTCGTGGAGATGAAGTTATGGAGAAGGTTCCTGCAGAGTTAGGTTATAAAACGACACCCCAAACTTTAAACATCTCACGGAGCTCTGTTCAGACCATCATCTGAAAATAGAGAGAGACATTGTACAGCTGCCAGCCTACCAAGACATGGACACCCACCTGAGCTGGGAAAGCGTCACTCAGGGGAAGCATGGTGTCTCTGGAAGAGCTGCAGGGATCCAAAGCTCGGGTGGGAAATCATTTGACAGGACAAGTTAAAGTGGAGTTTACTCACTGAAGTCCTAAAATTGTCCATTTCACCTTACGGTAGCGGCTATTGTAAAGGTCTTCTCTGCAGACCTCTGTGATTTGGTGGCAGTATGTAGAAACAAAAGATCAATTTAAAGATCTAAAAACAAACAATAAAATTGGCCACCAGTGTAAAGAAGACGACTCTCTCTTGCTTGGACAACCATAACTAGTGCGTGATGCCAGTATGGCCCTCAGTGATAGAAAAAGAAAGACGTCAAATGTCTAATATTGCAACCAGACATGTAGGGGACACAACGTGTGGAAGACGGTGCTCTGGCCAACATGCAAAACACCATTTTCTGAAGTTAAAGTATCTGTAGCTGTGAAAGATGGCGGCGGCAGCATCATGCTGTGGGGACACGTTTTACTAGCCATGCTTTTCAGAAGCAATACAGAAATGTATTGTTTTACGTATATTTCACAGACAGACAGTACTCTGAGTGGGTCTATAACATCTCAATAAAATGCCCTGCAGTTTTTTTTGGTTGTTACGTGACAGACAGGGGGAAAGCTGAGGCGTATGAATACTTTACCAAGGCTCTGTATATCTCCACCGCAGAGATCTTTAAGCGGATCTTTCCTGCATGCTGTGGTCGTGGTCGCCAGCAGGCTTCTCAGTCGTGGTGTGTCTCTGGCCGGACTCGTGCTTTCTAACTCCGGTGTCTTTGACCTGAGGTGCGCTTTATTTATAACCAGCCTTCCAAGAACAGGAATCGATGTGTGTGTGTGTGTGTTTTAAGGTGCGTGCATTTCCATGCGTACGGGCAGAGGAAAGGGTCGGCGTATCTCAGCGGTACCCGTGATGATGTGTGCAGCAGAGCGGCAGAACTGGGTCACAGGGAGGTGCAGAGAGGAAGAAAATACAGAGAAAAATGTGACAGATTCTGAATCTGCAGGAGTTTGGGGGGGGCGTTTGGGTTGCCAGTCTTTGCCAGGTTTTGTCTTCATGTGTGACTGCATATCCATTGACAGCGGAGGACTTTGATACGACGTCACAAACACAACCCCTCTCTTTGTAGAAGCGGGGGCTGTCACGTGGCTCCTTTACTCCCCTCACCTCTGCCTCCTGTCGCCCTCACCATTCTCACCTTTTAACTCCCTGTTGTGATCACCGAACCACTTCTTTTCATCGAGAATTTTGTGAAGACTCAGGTTCACTAGCGCATGGTCCCTCTCTGCTTCGTCTCTGTCGATCAGCACGTCTCACTCTCGTCGTTCTGACGGTTCGTTGACGGCAACAAATTAGCACGAGTCAGATTACTCAGATAATTTGCTCGACTTCTGACGCTCCGGGCCGGCATCGCCGATCAATCCGGGTCAGAATTATGTCACATCAATGCAGCCGGCTGCTGTTATGGCCTTTGAACAAGTATTCACGCCCCCCCCATGTGCTGTTTGCATTGACCTTGTCTGTCAGTCCTGCCCACTCATCCTTGTGGTTCTTATTCTGCTCTTGAAGCTGTGGGGGGAAAAAAACACAGGCCTGAATGACTGGGAAATCCTTCAAAATGGATTCAATTGTCTGAGATCAAAGCCCTTAGTCGAGCTTCACAAGGCTTTTGCATGAAAAGTTTAATCTTTAATTCATGACAAACAAGGTTTGAGCCTTCAAAAAAAATTGTCTGGAGGCCAAATAGTTTAAGTTGAGGATTAAAGCAGAGCAATAAGCAAACAGGAGACCATTTCTGCAGGTCCATCTTTTGCAAGTTCAAACTCAAACTTCCCCATTTCTTCCTTTCCAGAATCATGGAGCTGTTTTCTTGTAGCAAGATGCAATCAGTTGAATACAAAGTTGCGAGGCTGGTAATGATTTTTCTCCAACCTGGCAGAAAATAGGGGTCCTGCTGAAGGAAAAATAAGTATCAGACACGAGTGAACATGAAGGCAGATCTTATTGTGTATCTGCTGCAGGTGCATTAATAAAACCTTTTCTTTGATGTAGAAGAAAGAGCTTTTACTATTCACATTTTTGATGCATTTAAGGTTGTTCCAAAGCTGATATCCCCACAAGTAAACTAGGTTCCTTGTGTTGAAGCCATTAAAACCGATGGAGCATTTAGTGCCAGATTACCCCGACCTTGTTAGCAATTCAGAACCTTAACAGTGATGGGCATATAAAACACTTTGCAAAAGTATTCATGCTCCAGGAGCTGTTTCATACTTTATTTCATTGCAACCACACACTTCAATGTGTTTTATTGGGGTTTTCTGTGATTACCACAAAGCAGTGTATAATTCCAAGGTGAAAGCAAACAATTTCATGGTTTTCAATCAGGAAACTCTACAACAAAAATCTGAAAAGTGTGGCTTGCATTTGCATTCATCCTGCTTAGACCAGTACATTTTAGAACCATCCTTTCCAGATGTTTTTACCATTTCAGTTTATAACTGCTGCACAATCAGAAACTGATATTTTTGCCCCCTCTTTTTTGTCAAATACCTTAAGTGTAACCAGATTGAGACGGTCAACCACTGAGATGGTCAGAGCAGGGGATTGAACCGGCAACCCGTATGAGGGATTGCTGCAAAACCATGGACAATTCAGACGACTGTCCCTGTGGCTCTACGCTCTTTCAGGAGGAGTGAATGCTGCTTGTCAAGACTTGATGCAATATACTGGGTTTCCTTAGAAAGGAAACTTTTTGACCAATCATGTTTCATGAATTGGTGCTATATAAATTTAATTGAATTGAACCCACCAATTGCAGGAGCCTTCTCACAGAAATTAATGGAAATGACCGGAGAGGAACAATCGCGCACTTTGTAGTTAATTTTCAGAAGGCTGTAGGCCTGGATTCGACTCGCATCATCCATGTGCGTTTTCGTTACGTAATGATGCCAGAGTTAAAGACTTACCGAATTCAGCACAGCAGTCTGAGGCTCCTTTCCTCCACATGATAGAGTTCTTACTGTTGACCACGTGAAAAGTCAACAAACAGGATCTAGGAGCAGGAGCTAGTGGTTATTGATAAAGGTATTCAGATGGAGCCAATGACTCGAATCCAATCTGCTGGCTTTCCTTAGGAAAACTTTTAACCAATCTGTCTGGATTATTTGATTGAACCGACTTTGTAAAATGCCTTGGGATGAATTATGTTGTGAATTGGTGCTGTATAAATTAAATGGTATACATTGATTATCAACCGTTTTAACACAGCCTCTAGGATTAAAGTCTTGACTTTGACTGGACCATTGTGTAACATTAGTATGCTATGGTATAAATCAATTGTATTGTAGCTCCAGCTGTACGTTTAACGTCATTGTACATTTTATTAACAAAGAAAGTAACTTCAAAAACAAAAGGGGAACCTGGAAGAAAAGGAGGTGGTTGATTGCAAATTATAGGACCAGGTTTAAGATAATTGGACTCCAGTAAAAACAAATGAAAAAACAAACCACAGGCTAAAAAGGATTCACTGTGACCAAAACTTAAAACTTCCTCCTCAACTTGCGTCCCATGGTCAACCACAACACAAATCAACACTGGTTTTCCCACAATGAACACAAAACACCTCTTTCAGGAAAAACAGCCTTGACTTTAGTCTATTCAAACACCACCAGGCCAACCAAGCCTCAAACAGCACACATGCTGCCTAAAAAAAGGCCGTGAGACCTGCTCCTCTCCCAGCTTTATGCTTTGCTCATCAAGGCTAAATGCAATCAGCCTCGCCCTCCATGCTGCAGGAACCTAATTACAGGAGAACACAGAAAACTCAGGGGCAGCAAGGAGCCACCCACCGTCATTATGCTGAAAGGTGAACCTCTGCAACATCTAACATGTTTTTTTTTTCTCCATAGGATTGACAACAAAATTTAATCACACTGTCGCACCATTTGTCAGTTTCTGGCTTTCTGCTCCAATGAAAAAGGGGGAACATTATTTTGCAACAACATTGAAGATATCTTGTACTTTGAATGACTGACTCACCTCGCTCGCTGCCACAGACGCCCTTTAAGTGCTCATCAACGAATGTCTGCAGACCAGCGGTGCGCTGATCATATTATTACCTGCTAAACACCGCTGAATGTCAGCATGCAGCCCTGTGTGACCCCTGCAGCTGGTCGTTAATGTCAGGCCAGAGTCTGGCTGAGAATTAAAGTTCTCGGTTATCACTGATACAGCTATTACTTTCCACCCTTCATTCATTCATTGTCACAGCTGGGGTTGGTCGCAGGGGTTTCACGGTTAACTCCTCCTCCTCCTCTGACAATGTCCCCCGCTGTCCCCGCAGGTGTCATCAGGCGCTACTCAGATGTGATGACGATGCCGGACTCTTTCATTCAGTGCCAGCAGCTGGACGCCAGCATGGCCGACACCTTCCTGGAGCATCTCTGCCTGCTGGACATCGACCAAGAGCCGATCACAGCCCGCAACACCAGCATAATCTGCACCATCGGTGGGTGTCAGCAAACCGGCCCAGACAGGGGGGGGGTCGGGCTTTTTGAGTTTGTTTTCCTGTCACAGCAGCCATGTCCAGCCGTCACGGGGTTTTGCAGAGCTCTTGGGTTGGGAGTTGCATCTTCAACCTCCTGCACTCATTAGTTTGTTCAGAAAAACGAGAAGAATAGCTCAAAGGAAAATGTTATTTCATGTAATTGCTCTGTACAGTGCATCAGAAAACTTTAACAGTGCAAAAGGTCCAGGCACGGAATGAAGAAGTGATGATACAGACCAGAAATGTGTGATCAGTGTGGAAAACAAGCTGTCCCACTAACCCTTTACTATGAAGGATTCCTATAGAGGTCTGATTAATGCTGGATCATGTCCAGCATTATCCAGTAAAGCATTATCTACTAGAGTCTAATAAAAATAAATATTGTATAATAATAAGTTAGCTACAGGAACTGGAACTGCTTCCTGTGGTCTGATGAATCGGACCCTGAAATGCTTCAGGTTTGTCATGGACAGCGCATCCTCCATGTAGAAAGGCAGGTACAGCTGATATCTGGCAGATAGCACACATGCCAGCACTCTGTCTCCACCACTGAGCTCTATAACGCTCAGTGGTGGAGATGGCACATGGGTGACTGCACATCTGTGAAGGGAACATTGATACTGAATGATAAAGACAGACTATGGAACAACATATGCCACCAACAAACCTGTGATCTGCCCTGGGAAATGATCTGCTGTACAACAACCTGACATGAAGTTTACAGCTTTAACAAGTCATGGTGGAGAGGAGGAGAAGTGCTTACCCTCATCTGGGGGTCCTAATTATGGGATCTTTCCCTATATTAAGTAAAACTCACTTTTAACCAATTGGAGAGATTAGTTAATCGAAGGCTAGGAGCTGTGTAATATAAAGCAGCAGTGAAGGGCAGCAAAAAGTCTCACTACTGATGCCTCACAAATGCTGCTGTGAAAATATATAATATATTTATCCTGACGATAATGCCACACATGTTGTGGATAGGAGAAACAGGAATGCTCAAACACATCTGTCGTCATCTGGCTGAGACACTAAAAGAAAACAACTCACCGCTGCAGCTATTTGTTGTCGGTTAACATGCAGGAGAAACAGAGATTTATTTTAATAGCGTGAAGTTTTGTACTCACAGAGTGCACATACGAAGTAACAAACACGCTGAAATGTTTTCCTACTTGATTAAATTAATGTTCACAAACAATGTCCGCTTTCTCCTCGAGTTATCTGCTGCGGCTGTGGCTTTACTGTGTTGTGTCCCTGCCAGTGAACGCTGGAGTTGTTCCTTCCTTTAAAGCCTGAGGATTGTACCAAAGCCCTGGTGCAAAAAGTGTTTCTAACAAAGATCGGCCCACTTTGATAAATATTACTTTGGGGGGAATTTAGGGGAAATTTTTGACTTTTTCTTTTGCCAATATGATATGTGATGTACATCTCATTTTATGACTGTCTGAACAGCACAAATATGATTTTTTTTTTCTTACATCAGACCAAATCCTCTTTCCCCTGTCTTCATGTCAATATATGTGGTGATGTTGCGTTTCATCCAACTTTTACGTCATGGAGGAGGGACAGATGCACATCTGTGCGACAGAGGAGTTGGGAAGCAACAAAATCAAGTATAAACAAAGGACAAAACCAGCATGGCTGACGTTCATCGCACTAGTCATAACTTGTTTACAGTTTATAACAATAGGCAATATCAATGTCCATATGATGATCTCTGTTTAGAGGGGTGTGCCTTCAAATGTTATTTTATTTGCTTTAAACAAAAATGGAAGGATCTGTTGGATTCAAAGTATAATTTTTGACATTTCAACTGATTTAAGTTGGATTTACATGAATTTGCGCAACAAGAAGAGTTCATGATGAACACTGAGGCTGGGATGAAGCGCTGAATGGATGAAGGATTAAATCGCAGGAGAAAGTGTGATGAATTGGGCGAACTCACCCTATAGGTACAGCAGGTTTATCAGGTTATAAGAATCGTGTTCACTGTGTGTGTCTGCTCCTGAACCTTTGCGGACCACAGTCCTGTTGGATGCAGGAGACTCAAAAAGTTTAGGGGCTATAGTCCAAGGTTAAGCAAGAATAGACTTATGGCAGCTGAAGAAACAACGCGGTTATTCACCCCCACAGCTAATGTAGGGTTCTCATTTACTGTGACAAGTGTGGGTTTGGACTGTGGGAGGATAACTGAGCCGCCAGAGAAATCCAACGTAAGCACTTAACAAACACTGGAGATGTTCAGACCTTGCTGCTGTGTTGTGGTTTAAAGCCCCTACAAAATGGTGTTCTGATTAGGAAAAAATAAAATGACTAAATTAAGAGGTAATAAAACACACGGTAAGGAAGTGCATATACTTTGACTGTTATGGTGTGGCGGACCCAAATGCAGGCAGGAGGCAGGCCAGATCATATTGAGAATATTTACCAGGGAAACCAGGCATACAAAGGGAGCAGATACAAACAAAGCAAGTTGTGAATTGAATAATCCAGGTTGAATAATCCAGGCAGGAGTGGAAAGTGAGATTATAAATGAAGAGAGCCGCGATTACTGGAATGAAAACCGGTGGGTTAATTGACTCATGCAGAACATAACTATAAATTTATAACTAGACCAAGCATGACCAAATAGAATCAGAATCAGTGTGTATATATATATATATATATATATATATATATATATATATATATATATATATATATATATATATATATATATATATATATATATATATATATATATACTCTGTAACGCCTGTAACGCCAACCTGAAGGTAAAAATCTAAACAATTTGTGTCCAGGCTGTGTGGGGTCTGCAGAGATGTTAGCCCCCCTGTTTATGACCCAAAACTAGTAAAAGTCCTGGATGAAGCCAACTGCTCATTGCAATTACAAGATCAAAAGTGACAAAGAAACTTAGGACAATGTACAACAAAGAAGACGGGAAGTATGCAGAACAGGGTAACCGGGTTATCAAAATAAAACAACTACTTAAAAAAACACTCAAAAAGTACAGAACAACAACAAAAAAAGTCCTTAATTTCATGACATTTTGTAAAATGTTTGTGAAATTTAATTGAAATGAGCAAATAAAATAAAGTTCGCTTTTCTTTGTGCTAATTCAAATAATTAATATCTAGTAATCTATTTTTCACACCAATAGTTGTGCAAGCTTTTCAAACAGTATTTTTGAGTGTTCTTAGAGAAAAAGTCAAATAAATTCTACTCATTGAAATAGAAAGCTGGAGATGATTGTTTCATTTGATTGATGATTAGCATTTTGCTATGATTACTATCTTTAATCTGTTTAATTTCTCAGGCCCTGCCTCTCGATCCATCCCAAAGCTCCAGGAGATGGTCAAGGCGGGGATGAACATTGCGCGTCTAAATTTCTCTCATGGAACTCATGAAGTGCGTGCAGCCAAATGATTAATGCTCTCCCCTCTGCTCCGCATTTTCACAATCTAACAGCATGCACGCCCTCAGTCGTAAATTATTCTCATTCTCTGCCTTCTAGTACCACAGCGAGACCATTAAAAACATCAGAGAGGCAGTGGAGACCATAACTTCTGACCCTTTGTATTATCGACCGGTCGCCATCGCTCTGGACACGAAGGGCCCCGAGATCCGCACCGGATTGGTGAAGGGGGTGAGTGTGTTGTGCTCCTCTGTCAAACCCATGCTGTTAAATATAAAGAGGCTGCTGAAAATTTCATCTCCCCTGTGTCGAGCATCATCGTTTGTTACAGGTTGTTATTTCTGTTGGAAAAACAACAGCTGTGGGCGTGAGCTGCTTCGTATTTTCATCATCATCATTGTGTTGCGATGTTGTTTGTGTTTCTGTTGCCTACAGCCCACTGTGCTGGAAAAGAAATACCTCTGAGGTGTTGACAGAGTCTTCATGCCTTGATTAGCTAACAAAATGCACTGCGTGATAAGTGATCTCTGCTTTGTTTGTCTCATAAATCCTTTAAACAGTTTATCTGGAAGATAAAACAGCCTTTAACTCGGCTCTTTTGCCGCCTTTTGCTTGGTGTTCACACCGTATATTCAAGGTTTGCAAAGGTATTCATACCCCTTGAATCTTTCCGCAATTTAGCTCAGCACAGCCACAAATTATGTATTTTATTAGGATTTAATGCCTTAGACCAGTTGTGAAGTGGAAGATTATTATCCATGCATTCATCCTAAGCATCCTTTTTCTACACCCGCTGCTCTGTGCAGGGTCACAGGGGGGTGGTAGTGCTTATCTCTAGCGGTTAGAATATATGCAATTTACATATTTTGTGAATTAAAAGCACGGCAAAACCGAAAACCTGCATAGACATGCCCAAGCCAAGTGAGCATTAATCAGAGAGACAGACAGGAGGCCCTT
This sequence comes from Fundulus heteroclitus, assembly GCF_011125445.2. Classification (NCBI taxonomy): domain Eukaryota; kingdom Metazoa; phylum Chordata; class Actinopteri; order Cyprinodontiformes; family Fundulidae; genus Fundulus; species Fundulus heteroclitus. The sequence continues at coordinate 26,648,291 of NC_046363.1, forward strand.
GTTAACTCTGGAGGAGCTGCGTAGCTCTACCACTCAGGTGGGAAAATCTTATCTTATATTTGTCCTTCCGACTACACAAATCTAAACTTTTCCAGAAGAGTGGTTGGAAGAAAGCTACAATTTGTGTGCCAGACACAGCAAGCATCAGGAAGAAGGTGCTTTGATTAGTGAAACTTTTTTGCCTAACATGCCAAATGCTACGTTTAGCACAAATCACCTTCAACACACTGTACCTACCGGAAGCATGGCGGTGGCAGTATCGTGCTACCTGGATGCTTTCTAACAGGAGGGACAGGAAAGCTGGTCAGGAGTGACAGGAAGATGGGTAAAGCAAACCCTATCAGAGGCTGCAAAACAGGTTCACCTTTGATCTAAACATGTCTTTGTGCTCCGATTAGATAAGATCAATATGTAACTTTGTTGTTTACGACCAAAACACTATGTGAGGAGAAAAACATGATGATTCTGTATAAAAAGGAAGAGGTAAATGTATATACCTATTATGTATTGAAACCTTATTTCAATCATGGTAATGGTTGACAACAGTCAGCATTAGCATTATTCAGATATGAGCCAGTTTTCTGCATGATCCTGCAGCGTTGTAATTGCTTCTCCTTGTGGTGGCTAAAGGCTAAAGGCTAAAGCAACTCAAACAACAGTTAGTTTACACAATCATCAACTGAGAGGATAGTACTTATCCACAAGAGGACATAGTAAAGGGGACATAATTTAAAATTTTAAAACACATTTTAGAATAAATCTCCACCTGATGCTTGGCTAGTTTTAGCATTGCAGTACAGCTATTTCATACAGGAAGTTAGAAAAGCAGCAGTTTAAAACCTAGCAACAGCATGTCAGTGGATGGTGTAAATATAGCTTGTTTATTCATTTTGTCGTCCCACGACCATTCAGGCAGATAAACTATTACAGAATTGCATATTTTCACGGCAGTGTTGAGAATCAATATAGCTACACGTGTAGTTTAGCAGTGCTGTTTAATGTCCATCAAGATCCAAACTGCTCTGACTTGCTGTCATTTATGGACAAGGCTGAACAATACAGATGTACTTTTACACTTAATGTCATTTTTTAAAGATAGTTTGTGCTCCTATTTTGGTGAGTTAAGCATCCGTGCCTCTCTTCATCTTCTAACATCATGTTGTGAAACAGGTTTAATAAAAAAAACAGGGCAGCTTTTAAATCAATCATTCTCTGGTCCTGATCCTGACTTATAGTGTGAATTAGATCTAAGCAGCCGTCAGCGTGGTCTAAATGCTGGGGAAAGATTCTGAATGTGAGACAAATATTAAAAGTGATACCATGTGGACACTGAGACAATAAAATGTGTAGAAAAATGGAGCTTCTTTCTGGAATGCATCCATTTCTGATTCATTTTTCAGGGAAACGTTGAAAGCGTTTGATTTCAACAACTCGCAACAGCAGACATACGTGGAAAACGTGGATAACTCTCTCTCATCAACAGGCTTACAGAGACAAGTGTGTTGCCGGCAAAATGGCATGAGTGCTTCTTGTTAATGAAAACATTTTTCCAAGGCGTCTGTCCCTGACAGGTTGTTTGTATTTTTATTTTTTTTATGTCTGTGGTTCTGTGCAGAAAGTGGAAGAAGAGGTGGAGCTGGCGAAGGGCAGCCATGTGCGAGTGGTGACCACAGAGAGTGACAAAGACAAGACCGATGGGAAGATAATCTGGGTGGACTATCCCAACTTGTCTAAAGTCCTGCAAAAGGGGAGCAGGATCTACGTTGATGATGGGCTGCTTGCACTCAAAGTATTAGAGATAGGTAATATGCATGTTAACATACTTTTTATAGATTATTGGTCTAAATGCATGCAGAAAACCTAAGCTATAGAAGTGTCTTTGCATGCATTTATAATTATTAAGTATCTGCTGTTATGACTGCACAGGGTCTGACTGGGTGGACACGGTGGTGGAGGCCGGCGGGGTCCTCTGCAGCCGTAAAGGCGTCAACCTGCCCGGCTGCGACCTGATCGGCATGCAGGCGGTCAGCGAGCAGGACGAGGCCGACCTGAGGTTCGGGGTGTCTCATGGCGTGGACATCGTCTTCGCCAGCTTCATCCGCTCGGCCCAGGACGTGAAGGACGTGCGTCGGGCCCTGGGGGCCCACGGTCGACACATCAAAGTGATCAGCAAGGTGGAAAGCAGACAGGGAGTTCAGAAGTGAGTTGGGAGGAATATGCTATTAAAGTCAAGCCGTTTAGGCGACAGTTTTGAGCCTCGCAGAATCTGGAGGCAGCGTGCCTCATGATTAGATTGTGACAAGACTCATAAATCTACCACCGGTGGTCCGCCCCCCCTCCTCCTTCACACAGGCAGCTGGAAGTGAGGATCATTTGTCAGCTCTGAATTTGACTTGTTTGATAAGCGAGCTGTGTGGCTGTCTGTTTAAGTTATTGCTGCCATTTAAAATATCTGACACAGTTTATGTCACAGCTCCCCTGCTTTTATTACTTACCTGATGCTTTACTGCATCTGCTCACTGGCGGCTGACAACAATAAACCCCAGGCTCAATTTAAAGGGATCTCCATGGATTGGATCGTGAAAATGTTATTTTATAAAATGCTGTGTAGGAGCATTTTCACTGACATATCATATTTACTGGTATCTATCTATCTATCTATCTATCTATCTATCTATCTATCTATCTATCTATCTATCTATCTATCTATCTATCTATCTATCTATCTATCTATCTATCTATCTATCTATCTATCTATCTATCTATCTATCTATCTATCTATCTATCTATCTATCTATCTATCTATCTATCTATCTATCTATCTATCTATCTATCTATCTATCTATCTATCTATACAGTTACATTCAACAAATTTGAACCTTATTGAAAAGTTAATCGATTTCAGTAACTCCATTCACCAAGGGAAACACAATATACAGGTTAACACAGACTGATGACATTTTAAAGCCTTTATTTCTATAGATTTTTTTTGCCCACCCACCTCCAGCTAATAAAAAAAACTACATTTGAGATTACAATATTGCATTAGACCATTAAAAAACCAACATGTTTCATGCAGAAATGGGGCATTAATGAAAAGTATGTTTTGTTCTTGTATATTGTCACATTTAAACTTTGTATTTAATTCAGTTTAATTAATGTTATTGCAATGATTTAAGTATAATTAAATTCCTTATTTTTATCATTTTAGTTTATTTTTAATTGTTAGATGTCCTAAAATACTTTTATACTTTTAGAAAACTATATAATATTATTTAGTTTGTTTCAGAGCTACTTTTTTTATGAAATAGAGATGATAGTTTCATTATATTCTTTTATTAAACTAAGATAAGCCAAATTTTATTAGAAACTAAATTAAATAATTCCTCTTTATTTTATTTTAATTATTGTTCAAATGTAATCCATTATTTATTTTAATGTTTCATGATATGTACAATTTGTTTTTAATTGTTTTTAAATATGTGACTTCATGAAAAAAATGTAATAAAAATAATTACCATTTAAATATATTTTAATGGTAATTATTTGATATTGTTGTATATCTTTAAGCTTGAATATTTCCACTCGTGATGCTTTCTCTCTGTGCGTCAGTTTTGAGGAGATCCTGGCGGAGAGCGATGGCGTGATGGTTGCCAGGGGTGACCTGGGGATTGAGATCCCTGCTGAGAAAGTCTTCATTGCCCAGAAGATGATGATTGGGCGCTGCAACTCTGCTGGAAAGCCCGTCATTTGTGCCACACAGGTCAGAGCGCACTCGCAGCCGCGTGGAAGGATGCAGAAATTACAAAATGTCGACTTGTAACTGCAGTTTAAGCTTGTCTGATGTCAAATAAGCCAGTTTCTTCTCAACACAAACCCAGTCAGAGACACACATGCTTGCACCCTCCTGCAGCCATGTTGACTCACAGTGCTGCATCTAGTCTATGCTGCTGCTCTTGACTCACAGTGACAGCGTTATAGCAGGTTTTGCTACTGGAGACCTGAGCTCACAAACAGCACCCAACAACCTACACACTAATCAGCGTGATCTACAGCAATAAATACACAGCCCCTGTTAGGCGATGCTGCGAGGCCATCTTATTTTCCAACTGCCTGCTCCAATTATTCACTCCCATCGCTCAGTGCCCCATTCAGCAATAATCATCACGAAAATTCATACTTGATTGCCTCTGCTTGAAATATCTCTTATTTCCCCTTCTCTGTAGTAGAATCCATCCACAAAGCCCTCGCTTCCTCTCTTGGTTATTTTTGCCACATCATCTGGCTCATCATATTCTTTTAGCCCAGAGAAACATTTGTGCAAAAACGATCCGAAGGGCTTAGTTTTATTCAGCGACTAGGTCCCTTTTTCAAAGGTGATAAATTTGTGCTATTAATGTGTTTTTAGATGCTGGAGAGCATGGTTTCCCACGCGCGGCCGACCCGAGCAGAGAGCAGCGACGTGGCCAACGCTGTGCTCGACGGAGCCGACTGCGTGATGTTATCTGCGGAGACCGCCAAGGGACTCTTTCCTTTGGAGGCCGTGGCGATGATGCACTCGGTGCGTGCGTCGGCGTGCAAATATGGTCCGTTTTGGTTTCGTTTTTAATCAGCACCGCCTCGTAACACTTGTTTTCTTCTCTGTTTGCTGTTCACCTTTACTCCATGTCAGATCTGCAGGGAGGCTGAGGCCGCCATCTACCACCAGCAGCTGTTCGAGGAGCTGCGTCGGCTCACGCCTCTGTCGTCTGACCCAACAGAAGTCACTGCGATTGGAGCTGTGGAGTCGTCCTTCAAATGCTGCGCAGGGGCAATTATAGTCCTCACCACCAGTGGCAGGTAAACCATCTGCGTTTACTTTACAGCTCTAAATACCTGCTTCCTTTCCTTTTTTTGTGTTTTGTTTAAAATACCTTTAAAATACCATTCCTATGATCAGGCCTGTATTAAGACAATGTGGTGCCCCTGGGCACTATACCTTTACCCATGCTGTCCTCCGGTCAAAAACATCAGACATAATCAAGGGGATTTCTGTAATGTAATTTACTATTTACTAACTTACACAACTACATGTAGGCATATGAGCAGTGAGCAATATTCAAATATCTCATTTTAAAACGTTGAAATAAAAAAAATCTTGATTTATTTATCATTTATTATTATTGTGACATCAGTGTTCACAAAACGAATAATGTATGGTCTTTCAACAATTTCAAGTAAATAATATAACAATTTATGAAAAATATATTTTAAAGCATGTGTCATGTGGTGCTCCCCCATGGTTGGTGCCCCTGTGCACTGGCCCACTGGTCCTTATGGATAATCCGGCCCTGCCTATGATGGTCCTAACCTACATGGCCAGAGTTAGACCGCTGGTCTGCTATGACTCTTGGATTGTGTCGGGATGCTGCAATGTGCTAAAACATCTATGAACACAATCACGATGCTACTACCACGATTATTTTACCTGCACTAGAACGCTTCGTTGTCACAATTTGTTGAATTTTCTTGTAAATTTGGGTGGTTTCTGCTCAAGCGTGACCAGTCCTGCTTAAAAGGAAGACCTCACCTCAATCCTGCAAGCATCCCTCATTCATCCATCTATTCCTTCGTCTATTCTCGCAGCGTCGTGGGGGAGGGCATCTCCAGCGGACATTGGGTGAGAAATGGTGTACACTCCGGACCACTCGCCAGTCCATCACAGGGTGTTGTGTGATGATAACACATCTCTCAGCTACTTATTAAACAAAAGAAAACGGTGATTCCTTCAAGTTCCAGCACTCTATTGAGAACCAGAGCAGAGATTAAGTAATCACTCCCCTGGCTAGGCCTCAGCCCTGTCCCCTTCTTCTCTCAGCCTTGGTCTCCTCCAAATCTGAGACCTCTGCCTCTCGCACATTGCCATATCGACTGCATAAGATGTATCACGTGCCTCATAATCCAAACATTTACAATCCCTCGCAGAAAATACGCAAGCGTTGACCCTGTCGGACCAGGGAAGAGTGAGCCGGTTTCGTCTCCTCCCTGAGTGCAGCTGCTCACATGTTTTGGAGGAGATGGGTTAGAGGTGACTTCAGAACCCAAGCTGTAATCTTTCCACTGACAAAGAGCAACACAGGAACACACAGGAAAAACAACCATCCTCAGACTCACTCATACCTAAGGGCACCTTGGAGAACAACTAAGCTGGCACTCGTGCTTTTAGATCGGAGTACCCAGAGAGAACCCATGCAGGCACAAGGAGAACATGCAAACTCGACGCAGAGAGATTGTAACCCAGGACCTTCTTGCTGCAAAGCATCGGTAGAATCATTTCTAATACACCATGTTAAGTATAAAGGGGACTTGATTGTGTTTAATAAAATGTGACATGCATTCACTGACTTTCATTTTCTACCTGTTTACAATGTAACATATACTCAGTGAATTTATACTGGTTTGGTGCGGGAACCCCACAGAATATAACACCTCTGATGAGTGTAAAAAGCACCTTCACCACCCACTGCAGAGACAAAGGATTGTTTTTTTTTTTTCCTGTCTCCCTTCAGAAAAGCAACAGTTCTTCCTCTGTAAGACAGAGCAATGAAAAGTGGCTCTGATTTAATTTGGATCCTGTGTTGTGTCTGATTTATATTGCTGTCCGTTTTTAAATACTTTCATTTTGATCAACTCTAGCAGCTCTATGTTGTCTTGATATCATTTTTGGTTCATTTGTAAAAGATTAGTTATTTGAACTCTAAATAGCCGTAGCGTGTGAGTGGACGGGTGAATCGTGTTTGTCTCTTTGTTGGTGTTGGCCCTGGTTAAAATAGCAACTTGTCCAAAGTGTTTATTGGCTACTGGTTAGGTGGATATTTGATAGTTATTTGGATAGTGAAAGAAGATTTAATTTTCTGGCTCTACGGGTTGATGGAAAGCAGGGACAAAACCTATAGATATAGTTATGTGTACACTGTACAAAATAAACTTAGGGGGAGATAAGGACTTGGCTGTGGGTTGGTCAAACTGCAAATGAATCTGAGCAACTCTGACTACAAGTAAATGAGTCAGCTTTACAACAACATGACAGATGCTAGTTGTTTCTTATTATATCGTGGTTGCTGGGTGCCTCAGATGGGCAAGGGAAGGCCAGCTACGGAGCTGGCACCAGAATGAAGAGAAATATCTCAGTCCATGTTGGCAGGGACAGACTCCCAATCAGTGTCTGGAGATCAGAGGCAGACAAGAGGAGGCAGAAGCTACTTTTATTTAAATGGTGAATAAAAGTAATGCTGTAATCACTGTTTATGCAAAGGATAAATACAAGGAAACCAACACAAAATGACCCAAACTAACTAACTTAACATCACTAAGGTGTCCAGAAAAACAAAGTGAAAAGAAATCAAAACCTTTGCATAAATATTAATTAAGAGATACAAGCTGTCACATCCAGTCTGGCCCCACACAGAGAAATCATGATTTATTTATGATTAACCAAAGTTTTTTTTTTTTTTTTTTCAGTTTAACCAGCATCACCAAGGCATGATTACTGCCTGAGATGTTCATAAAAAAAAACTACTTAATTAGCGCCCATCTGACAACATGAAGTAGGCTAGAAGATCTCAGAAAGCAGCACCATGCTCTAATCTAAAGAAATTCAGAAATGGAAGAGGAACTACAGTACGCTGATATCTATTATCCTTTAAATTGTTACAATTGCACCCGCACACACACAATATCTTGATGATCCCCAAGATCTTTAGGAAATTATTCTTAGAACTATTGAAACAATCTTTGTATAAGTGATGGAAGTATGGATTCTACTCTCTACCCAAAACTCCTGACGTTGAAGGTCATTTTATGGGCACTTGGGTTATACAACAGCACAATGATCTGAAGCACATCTGCAAGTCACCTTCTGAATGGTAAAGAAAAAGACAACAACAATGAGATTTCCGAAATGGTTTAGTCAAAGTCTTGACTTAAATCTGACTTTAAAAACTGTGTGGGTGGCCCAAAACAGATTGTTCATGCTTGGAAAACCCTCCAATGGAGCTGAATTAAAACAATTCTGCAAAGAAGAGTTGGTCAAAGTCTCCACAGAGATGTAGGAGATTCATTGGTAGCTGTCAAAAAGCCTGAAGTCAGTTGTTGCAACCAAGGGGGTTCTTCTGTTCTCAAATGGCTTTGAATGGGTTTTTAGTCCCTTTATGAATGAAATCATTGTTTGAAAAACTGCCTATTGTGTTCACTCGGGTTATTTTTTTGTGATATTAAAATGTACTTGCTCTGAAACATTACCATAAAAAAGCAAAAAAATACAGAAAGAGTCAAATCCTCGACTGTTAAAACTTGAACTGATCATTAACCAGTGACCAAAAAGGCACAGTTTGCCCAACAATGAGAACATTCAGGTAAGCCTTCGTCATCTGCCTTGAAAACAGACAACAGATGGGCGCGTTATTAGAGGAAAGCTAGGCTTGAAGGCAGCTGAATATTAAGACATTCGTCTGATAACTGAGGCGGGCCTCTTCCAGCTGAATGCTGGAGCCCTTTTCATATTAGCTCTGTAGGATCGTTTCTCTCACACACAACAAGTGGAAGATGAATGATCCCCGCCAAACAACACTGAAAGTAACCTTGTGCCTTAAATCCTCTTGTCATCCAGTCAAGGAAATTTCGCTCATTTGTTATAAATCACTTTCTGTCCTCTCTGCCTTTTCATTTCCAGGTCGGCACATCTCCTGTCCAGGTACCGGCCTCGCTGTCCAATCATCGCCGTCACCAGAAGCCCTCAGGTTCGGTCCCGATTCAAAATCTCTGAGATGAATTGTCGGGTGTTGCCTTTGTTGAAGTTACAGCTTAATTGTTGATGAATGTGAGATACAGTCAATTTCTCCTCCCGCTCTCCGTTTTTGTGAACGTTCACAGCGTGGACACATCTGACTGGCGATTTAAGGAGTTATCTGGGGAGAGAAAATGTGTCCTGCACTCAGAGACCTTTGAAAACATTGTCTGTGGGACCGTTTTTATTCATCCATATTCGTGAACTCAAAGATGACAAACGCAAAATGAAAGGGAAGCTGTGAAACAGAATAATGTGAGAAACGGGCTGAATGGTGCGCAGTATACATGAACAAAAATGTGTAATTTGTAATTTGTTGCCCCATGAAATCGCAGCAAACTCAATTCAATTCAAATTCAAGAAACTCTCACGCTAAATGTTCCCAGACTCATTGCACTCATAGATCTTTAGTGATGGCTTATTTCCTTTCTCCAATTTCCAAAATCTGCTTTATTCTGTGGTATTTAAGCAGATGCTTTCTTGCACCGAATGACTTGAAAGCAACGCAGAGCTTACTCCAAAAAACAAAATAATATACAAAAATCCTTCCAATGAATGTTTTACATGGAGCTCAGAGGTCAGAGTTAGATTAGAAAAACAGAACAATCCAGATGCCTCACACACATTTCAGCTCCTGGTTTGTTGTTATTTCTATGAGAAATCTAGACCTATTTAAAGCCTGAGTGCTTTTGGCTCGCTTATGTGATAGATCTTAAGTGAAAACGTTTCTTCACAAAACGTCTATTGGGATTTGACTCACTGCAAACATCCCTGCCACGTACATCCTTTCAGTGAGAACTCTCCTCATCGTGAAGTGGAAGGCAGTGATTTTCAATTTTTGATGCAAAAATGAAAGAAAGAAATCTGAAAATTGTGGTGTGCATCTATAGTCAGCCTTTTTTACTTTAATACCTCTAGAAAAAATCCGAAGTCTCTTAATTAGTACCAGCCAAGAGAGCCTGTGGAGGAGCTACTAAGGGATTCAAAGGCTCAGGTGGGAAGATCTCTCAACATAACGAGCTATTGCTGGTAGAAAGCCACAATAAGTATTGTTGCCACACGTCCTGCAAGAGACTTGGAAAACTTGTGCACGAAGTTGTTCTGTTCAGAATGCAACTTCTTTGCCTGAATGCAAAGCACCACATGTGGTGGAAAACTAATTCAAAGCACACGGTCCCCACGGCAAAACACAGTGGTGTCATACTTAGGGGGACGTTTTACTTCAGCAGGAACAAGGTATACTGAAAGGTTTATTTTATTGTGATTTCGTGTTTCAACTCAACACAGAGTAAGAAAAATGATACATTGTTTTAAAACTTTTATGAAAACATAAAATGCAAAATGCTACAGTATGTGTGGGGATGAACTAACACTGCACATGGTGGTGGCAGCATCATGCTGTGGGGATGCTTTTGTTTAGCATGGACAGTGAAGCAGCTCACAGTTGATGTAAGGAAGATAGAGCTAAACAGAAAAATTAAACAAGGAAATATAGAAGAAAATGGAAGAAAAAAAAAACAGGCTGCAGAAAGCTTGAGAGTGAAGTGGAGTTTCACCTTCCAGCAAGACGACATCCTTAGAAATGCATCCAAAGCTGCAATGTGACGCTTTAGAAGGACCCTGTTAAAGTCCAGGCCTAAATCCAATGAGTTCAAAGATGCTACCCATCCAGTCTGATGCAAATGTCCCTCTCTACACAAATTATAAAGCTTTTTAAATGTAGCAAATCATTGACTGTATTCATTCCTCGATATAAATGCATGGCTCACTTTTCAGGTTTTTATTCGTTTAAACTATTGAAAAAGATGTGTCAATCTCTCTCTCCTGTTCACAGTTACATGCTACTTTGTGTTGATCTGGAATATTCCAAAAGATTACATTGTTTTGAAAATGTTCAATCTGTGTGAAAACTTTCAAAGTCACTTTAAATCCAACTACTGGAAGGGAAAATATATCCAAAATTGTTATTTTTTCTCCAGGTGGCCCGTCAGTCCCAGCTGTTAAGAGGTGTATTTCCTGCTCTTTTCCACCCTCTTCCTGCTCCTGTCTGGGCCGACGATGTTGACAACAGGGTCAACTTTGGCATGGATATAGGTCAGTGTGTGTGTCTGTGTTACCCTAAATTTAAATGTTTTATTTTTTTAACTCACACTGTCTTCTCCATGCACCAATGCAGGGAAGGCCAGAGGTTTCTTCAAGTCAGGAGACATGGTGATTGTGGTGACGGGCTGGATCCCAGGGTCCGGTCACACCAACATCATGAGGGCCGTGAGCGTCCAGTAACCGGACTCTAGATCTGACCCAGGATCTGCCCTGGAAAGGCTTCAAGGATCTAATTGTTGATGAATGTGGTTAAAAAATAAATCTAAATGCTGCCCCACTGTATCTCTCTCTCAGGGGTATTATAAGGAATAAGGCACTTCTGAGGCTGGTCTCATGTATGTTGAATGACTCCAAATTAAACATGAAGCTTGACCTCCAGGTGTCCTGCCGTTATTTTCAAGACTAACTGAACCCTCCAGCTTCTTTGTTCTGCCTTCAACATTAAAATTACATTTTATCAATGTGCCTGTCAATGTGACACGTCACTACTCCAAATAGAGGTTGAAGATAAGGCTTTTAACCCGGTGCACGTTTTTGAGCAAATCTCAGGTTAAAGATTCATACATTTTAACAATTATAAGAGGCCGTGTGAGACACATTAATGACATTTTGATGATTTCCCTTCTACTAATGATCCAGTCTGTAGCATCCTTGCTTTTCCTCTAAATAAGTCATCCTCCTCTTTTATTAGTCTGTTTTCCTATCTAATATTCCTTGAATCTTCCTCTCCAGTTTATTTCATTCTCCAACAGCAAAAAAATATCCCCTTCCTCGTCTATTTTCTTTTATCCTTTGTTGCAAATGTTCTTTAATCCATATAGTTTTTTTTTTGCATATGCCTCTTCTAAAAGTACTGTATAAATTATGCAAGCGTATATGTAACAAAATGCTAAAGAATATACTATTTGATCGAACAATGAAAATGGCGGATTGTAACTTGTTACAGTTTAAATAAAAAGCAGTCGGATAATATTTAGGATGAAGGACAAGCATCCGTTATTCAAAAAGGGTAAGACAAAAAAAATCCACAGGGCACCTAAATTAATATATAGCTTAGAAACACACTGTTGTATTTGATGCTAATGATGAGTGTGAAATCAACAAAAACTTAAGGATGTTAAGTTAACTTTAAGTTTTTCCTGCTAAACGTGAATTAGAACTCAGCTGCTTATTTGTTATGTTCACCATGTCAGGGCTCCCATGATTTCAGAAGTTCGTATTCTTCAACTGGGTTAAAAAGTCTGAATTTGATCAGAAACTGTTTATTTTTTATTTATTTAATGTAAAAGTTTTAAAGATTCAGTTTTATTTAAAAATAATACATGATTATTATTACCGAACAAACAAGGCCAAAACCTGATGAAGGCTCAGCAACGTCTCCACCTTCTGAGGATCCTCTGAAGGCTCAGCCTAAGGCAGGAGCTTCTGGCTGTCTTCTACTGCTGCTGATTTATTACATTTCTGCATAGTTCACAAGCTCCACCATGGCACATGAGAAGGTACTGCAGAGGCCCATCAACACCACCCAGAAGATCCTCAGCCATCCTCTATATACCTTCCCTGAAGGACCTCTTCAGAACCTGAGCTGCTGCCCTCGGGTCACATGGTGCTGAGGTCACACCCTAATAAACACAGGGACAGATTGTACTGTACTCCTATAACTTTAATCAGCGCCTCGCTTCTTTGAAGTGGGTATAATCTGGTATTTATAAAAGTTAAAAACAAAAAACATTCAATAAAATTAAAATAAAATACGATGTACTCCTGAATTTTTTTTTAAAAACTAAAAAAAAAATCATCATTCTACTCTTTAGCAAACAAAGTAATTCTAGCAAAACAGGAGAAGTATAGTCTGATTTAATGTCTGGCACACTGAAACGTGTGCACGCACAGTTCATGTCGATATCTGGCTCCACCAGGAGTTGCCTGTAACCCCTCCTCGCCCTCAAGGCTCTCCCTTTTCTTTTTCTTTTTTTTTTCCAGCTCTAACCTAAGTTTCATCATAGCTCTCCGCATCAGCCGCTCCCCCGCTGCATTGTCTAGAAGGGATGACGCGCGACTCGTACCTGCGAGACATGCGTGCGTCTCGCGCCAGCCGGGGACGCGGCCTTGGGCGGACGGATGATGGGGATGCGGGTGCCATGGTAACAGGACGACTGGATCCGGACCTTTTTATGCAGATGCATTTATCTAGCGCTGATTCCAGCGCGCCTGTGTGGACGCGCAGGCTGTCGGAGTGAGAGAAGTGTGCTTAGCGGCTCCGCGAAGGACCTTCAGACGCTCAACAAGTAGTTTTTATCAATAATTGTGGCGGAGACTCTTGATTCTGTGGAGTTGCGAGGACAAAGCAGCTTTCCCCCCTTTTTTTCCAGCGTGATCCATGCTTTTATCTGTTCTCGGAAAAAAAGGACGCCGCCTGTTTTCTGGACACGATGTCATTGAAAGTCGGGTGAAGTGCTGGCGGGAACTGAAGCGGCTTCTACAAGCCTGAAATAACGCGAACCCCAGACCAAGTTGAACAATCTCCGCTCCTTCTGCGCTTCGGTCACGGGTGGCCCCCTTTTTTTCCCCAGCGCGCCTTCCATCATCATTTCTCCTCAGAGATAATGACAATGACTTCGTGTCGTGTACTCCGTGAAAGCGTGCGCTTTTTCGGGGGGCTGATTTGACTTCTGTGCGCCTCCCCCCCCTGACCGCCCCTTATTTTCCGTGTGCGTGTTGGTGGACGCGGTGTCAGGATGGATCGGTGCGCGTCGGACCGTGAGCGCCTATATTGGTCGATACTTTATGTGCAATAATGGTCCCTTTGCTGTGACTGAAGGTGTGCGTGTCCTTGTCATTTATCCTCGGATGGATGTTCCGACCCCAACATCCCTTACGTAATGACATGTGTGTTGGAGGGGAGAGAAAAAAAAAGGCTAAATTGGATGAGCAGTCTGGAGATATAGGCGACACCGACGGCCAATGAGCGACCTGGGTTCTTATCTACAGCGGCTCGGGAAGCCGGTGCCAATATGACCGGCGCTGGAGCGTTGAGGGCGGCTGTGGAGAGGAGAGGGAGGGCCGCGGGCGGAGAGCAACCTTTCAAGGACAAGGAAGGAGGAATGATGGAGAAACATCTGTGAGGACAAACGAGACAACTGAAGTGGGGAGGGTGAGAATGAAGCTGCTGCCGTGACAGTGGGCAGAGGGAAGAATTCATTCATCCGCGTGGGGCCATTTCAAAGGGCACAGAGGTAAGGATGGCCACAATACCGGAGAGTGGGCGGGAGTGTGAGGTGACAGCTCCAGGAGAATGATCGCGGGCAGAGACTACTCTTTTCCCATCGCCTTTCGTTTTAGAAAACTGACAGAGACACCTTCTACCTATGTAGAATCATCTAGACAGGGGATCACAGCCTACAGGTTTTAGTACCCCCCCCTCCCCCTTTCCCCTGAGTGGGGATGGATGGAGTGGCAGGAAGTGTGGGCACCCCTGGTAGCACTGGGGGATCTGGGGCTGACACCCTGCCCAGGCGAAGTGATGGAGAAGCAAAGCGGCGCAGTAAAGGAAGCCTGCCCTCCCCGGGCTACCGGCTGTCCCAGGCCTCGTTGGAGGGAGAAAGGGGATCCTTCTGCGCAGACAGCTCTACCATGGGTGGACGCGGCCGCCGCCCCTCCATCATGAGCTCTTCCCCCAGGGATAGCCTTTCCTTTCGTGCAGCGGGCACCCCGACCACCCCAGGGACCCTACCCATGGCACCAGCAGCAGCAGCATCCTCCTCCAGCTCTACACATCCTGCTCCACGCTCGGTGGGCTTCGCAACATCCCGTGCCACCCTAGCCTCCACTTCCTCCACCGGGACCGGCGTCATGGTGGTGGCCACTGGTGCGGAGACGACCACCACGGCCTGCAACACCACTGCGGCGGGGACCCCGGACATGGCGTGCCAGTCCGGGCTCGGCGGGTTCGGCATGGGCCTCGACGGCGAGGACTACAGCAACTCTAACCAGAGCACCTTCATCCAAAGACAGTTCGGTGCCATGCTTCAGCCAGGAGTCAACAAGTTCAGTCTCCGTATGTTCGGGTCCCACAAAGCTGTTGCCCTGGAGCAAGAGAGACTCAAATCGGCAGGAGCCTGGATCATACACCCCTACAGTGACTTCAGGTTTGGAGCCACACAGACACACTTAGCATGCTACTGGTAACCGAGTCTGGATGGTGAAACAAAGGGCACCTGTAGCACATTAAAGTCAGTTTCTTTTTGAGTAGACACAGACCAGAGGAGTAGAAATTGTGGTTCCTTTTAGAAAGGGCACTTAAAATATAAGGACTCCTGAGAAGAGGGAAGCACAAGATAGAAATCACAAATAAGACAACCTCAGGAAGACAACGGAAGCAGAGGACGGATAGAGGAGAGAGTGTGGCGAGAATAAATGAGAGGCTATTAAAGACAATGCAATAAATACTACATCGGTCAAAATAGGTGAGTCTTCCAGCCTTGTGATTACAGGAAAGAAAATTTCAACAGAGTAAAATCATAGAGCGGGTGAAAAATCAGGCAAATGGAACTGGATAGAACAAGTTTTGCAGAGATTTTTAGACAACAGTGTGTAAAAATGTAAATAGGTTTTCATTGTAAACTAAGCACAGTGCCCCCTGCAGGTAATTTTCTACTTTCATATAAATTAATTCTTACTTATGAGCAGTTATGCTCTTTGAAAAAGGTCATACGACTTTATTGCCAGGGCAGATGGCCAAATAAAAAAAGTTATCTTCATTTGCACCAAAACAAATAAATGTCCAGGCAGGACAAGGAGGAAAAATAGCCAATCCCCAATCTAAGCCATACAGACTTGTTCATTCAGTTAGTTTTTTTTTTTTAGAGGTCTGTCTGTGGGAGTGGCCGTGACTCGGGTTGTGCTTGGAGCAGAGGGAGAGGCTTTCCCAGGACACTAATCATCCAAGAACTGCTGCTGCTCAGGCGCTAAACAACCACTCACTGCATGACATATTTTTGGTCTTATGCAAATGGCAGACTCATTTTGAAATTGAACTAAATAACCCGATTCGGTTGCTTCTGTGACCATCCAATTTTCTAATTCAGGCAAGTGTCAGAAACAATTTGTGTGAAACATAGACAGTCTATCCTGCACACAAAAGGTAGATATTCATTGCCGGCGTTAATCCAGGCTCGTTTTTGGGGGGAGTTCTCCCTATAAAATCAAGAACTGTGCGGGGTGGACGGCAGAGGGAGCGCCATTTTTCTTAATCTCCAGACAGACTGCTGCAACAATGGATAACTTGATGCCCAAGGCTCCTGCCCCACTTTCAATCATCAGGCACACACAATTTTTCCGTATTGTGTGTCAATGCGATGATCGCCCCATGCTGTGAAAAAGGGGGCCGTCGTCTCAGGTGAAATGACGAATGAGGCTGGTGGGGAATGAAGCAGGGGTGAGATAAAGGGGTGTGGACGTGCTCATCATACACCTAAAGGTGCTGATAGTCCTGTTGCAGGACGACCGTTTAGGATTCCTGATTTATGCTTGTTGTTGTAAATTATGCAAGCTGGGTAATGCATTATGCATAATTCACTCGTATATCTTAAGTACCTGCAGTCTGGAGCGACACCTGAAGAAGATTTATGCAAGGGGAGAAAATTAAGTCTAAAACGGCCAAATCCGTATCGTCCTTGTGCACGGGTGTCTGTCAGGACATGTGTAGTAAAGTGTGTGCGTTTGAGAGTATCATTAGTCTGCTGATAAGCTCCTCTCTCGCCAGAGTGTGATATAAAGAGACAAACTCCTCCTGCTTCACTTATAAGAATATCTCAAGTGAATGAGAATTAACTCACATTAATGCACAGACATTATACAGATAATCGTCGGGCTTATTTGTCACTCCTCTTGCAGAGTGATGGGGTGGTAGTGACATCTGGACAGCTGCAAGCAGGGAGCCAATCACAGGGCACTCAGGAGACACCTGGCCTCAATAACCATAAAATTAGTGTTCAGTCTGACAACAGCTGAGCAGGTAGATGCAGGTCAGTGGTCGTCCAGCACCTGTTCACGTTCAGAGTAGGGAATGCTGATGAGGCAACGGAGACCGGCTTTGATTGCATTTGCAATTCCTATTTCCTCTGTGTAGTTCAAGTGAACACTACACAGAGGCACAGACACGTGCGAGCTTGCTCGCTCGCGTCGAACACTCAAGCCATAAAAAGTGGTCAGTGTGGAGATCAGAAATATCTGTGCAGGTTTTTTAGTTTGTACTACAGACAATGATAATAGAACAATGTTTTTTTTTGCTAAACGGAAATTTACAAGCTTTTATTTTAATATTTTTGTTTGGGAATCTGTGCGATTTCACTTTATATTTTATATGCGGAGCTTTGCAATACTGAAGCAAAGATTAGCATTAATAAGCATCAAACAGTGGTAAGTGCAAATTGTTTACCTGTCTTTTATATTTATATTGCAATAAGGTTGGAAAAAAATGTACAGGCCATAAACAGCTAAAGCAGAATAAAATAAATTTTAGTTAAAAGTTAAAGGTTCCAGGGGCGTCTCTGGCATGTTAAGTCTCCTGAAACCAGAAACCCAGCACCTATTAGCAGCAACTATTTTTTATTATGCATACAACCTGATTTTAAATGAAACAGATACATTAGCTTATACAAACACACTATAAATTCCATTTTATATAAGCTAAATGTAGTTTAATTTGTATACATAAAATTATAACTAAAGGCTCACTAACAATGTTAATTTATTGAACAGAAAAGATTCACTTCAATCCTTTAATGAGCCAGCAAGGCCAACCAACACTAGATGATTGCACACTTTCCAGGAGACCATAAATGTAACGTAGTCTTAGTCATTGTGTCCTTGGGCAAGACACTTCACCTTCTTTCTTTAGTCTTGATTGCCTGGCAGCTTCACATTTACCATCAAAAGATTAGCTTTTAGTCGTGCCCTGAATCAATTTACATGCTTAGACAATGGGGTTTGCTTGCCAATCAATCAATCAATCAATCAATCAATCAATACATCCATCCATTGAAATAATTTTTATAACACCTCTTTAATGGTTTCTGATAAGTTAAATTGAACAAAATACATTTTTTGCAGGCTGGCATTCATCATCCTTGTGAGAGAACGACCACTGATCTCAAGTAGACGTAGTAGCGCAGCTGGATCTTATTAAGGACTGTTTTCTTGCTGCTGTAAATACACTGCAATTACCTGCCACTGTTGCAAAGCTGCAACAGATAATGTGCATTACAATGTTCCTCTAACCAGTTGTTTGCATTAAAATGTGGGAAAAAAAACATTCAAGAAGACATGTTAGGATGACTTAATATGTTCAAGCATTATCCACTTAAATAAATTCTGAAAACGTGCAGTTTATTATTAGTCCGTGAAACAAAATGGTATTCGGGAACAACCAGTACATGACGTGTTTCACAGATTTATTTAGCTTTGATCAAAGTTAACGAGGTGTGAACTTGGGGTCAGGAATACAGCTCCATCGTTGCTACAGAAAGGCTTGTTTGTGTTGCTGTGAATAACCCCTGTGTTTATGCCAGTGATTATGAAGTGATGCATCTGTCAGTATAAATGACAAACTCTGAATGGAGAGTGTGAGTAGAGGCAGAAAGATGACTCATGCATGCTTAAGCTTCATCAGTCTTGGTGGTAGCCTCGCACCATGAGGTTATTAGACTGAATTAAGGCTCAATATCAATCGACCGCAGAGCTCCAGAGCATTTTTTTTTTTTCAGGGAGAAACGATACAGCGTTTGAGAAGAAGCGAGTCAAAGTGATGGATGAAGGGATTAGAAGAAAGGGAGACCGGGAGATGACAAGGTCCATCTCCAGATGATTGTATCGGCTCCTCTTTCATACTTTAATCACTTTTGACACTCGAAAGATGTGATTTATTTGCTGAATTTATAACAGAGAGCTAAAATACGTCACTAAAAAAATGTTCTCGAGCATGAAATGCAGACTGATGAGACTTCCCAGGATCACCGATCATTTTCCTTCATTTTGATCCTCACATTTTGTCCCATTTTACTTTCCAATTTAGTACAGGTCTCTTTTGTTGTTAAAGATTAAAAAAACGTTTTTTTTAAAAAAAAATCACAATAAGCAAGCATCCTCTACAATATAGCAAGACCATAATCTCAAACTAGAAATCTTGGTTGTTGTTTTTTTTTAAAGGAAAGAAAAGAAACAATTGTTTTTAGGAAATTCCCAGGAAATTCCCACATCTACAATGCCTACAAAAATGTCTCTGAGACTTTAAACATTACTTATACTTTCCTTTTTAAGAGAATCAGAGTGTCCAGGTTATTTTAAATAGTGAGTGAGTGTTTTATAAATCTGACCACAGCACTGAAACAGCTATTTTGAGTTTTTTTTAAATGGCCTCACTCCATCTTTCCTTACACCATGACCCGCTGTTATCCCGACTAGAGCTGCAGTCATCAAAGCATTGTCTCGGTTCAGATTCAGCATTACTAACGGGAGTTTCTCGGTTCAGTGAGGATAATAGTTCTCCTTTCAGCTCATGTCACCTGTGGGATTCCTCAAAGGCGAGTTCTAGGTCCACTGCTCTTTAATTTGTTCATGCTACATTTAGAGACTATTTTTAGAAAGCCCAACATTTTAGTGTTCCTCTAGATTTACAGGTCTTGGGGTGACGCAACACTCAAAATAATTGTCACGAAACAGAGACAGGTGGACCCAGTATTCAACCAGACAAGCAGAGGTTAGGTGAAAGAACATTTATTTACAAAAAGCAAAGCCAAAACGGGGATCAAGACAAAAACGGGAAGACTGCATCCAATAACCCAAAAATAACAAAAAGCAGTCACTGACAAAACTATTAACAAAAACAGGGGACAGGCTAACTTAGAAATCCAGAGACAAACAGGGTCAGATAAACAGGCAAAGAAAGCTGGACTAGACTCACCATTTGGCACCAAAAAACAAACAATGATGTGGCAGATTGCAGGGGGCAGAGGCAGGTATAACTAAGGGAGTGATCAGGTGAATGGAGTGAAACTAATTACTGACATGGGTGGAGCTAATCGGGAACAGGGAAGTGATTGGGAGTAAACTGAAGCCGATTGGATGGTGACTGGTGAAGGGGAGTGACAGGAAGACAAAAGAATGCTGGCAGGTGAACTGAACTTAGACTGGTGACAGAATTGATTACATAAAAGATTCACTAAACCAAAACAGAACTTAAACTAATCCAGAACCAAACTCACCATAAAGACCAAACAGAACATAAGCAAATAATAAAAACCCAAATCATGACAGAAATCATGTGTTTGTGTTGACCAGGTCTGCTTTCCTCTCTCAGCAGCTGGTTTAGGGTGTCCACACATTCAGCAGAGCATTCATTCACTCAATGGGGAAAACTGAAGAACAAATTAATGGTATAAGTCACCAGAATCAGAATGAGCTTTATTGCCAAGTAGTATTTTACATGTATGAGGAATTTGCTTTGGTGATAAGGTGTTACACATATACAAACATAGAGCTGATAAAATATACAGGTAAAAATAATGCAACTATTAGCAGAGGAAGAACAATGCAGATATTTACATGTGCATTATTGTGGGTTTGTGTCGTGCACTGCAAAAATAGAACTAAAAATAAGTACAATTTTCATGAGATGAGTGTATTTGCCCTTGATTTGAGCAGGTAAATTAGATTATTTGCCAATGGAATAAGATTTATGCACGTAAAATAGGAAACATTCATCTCTATCATCTTATTTCAAGTGCAGTATATCTAATTATCTTATTTTAGGGGTAGAAATACTCATTCCATTGGCAAATAATCTCAATAAAATCTTTTTGTCAGCCGTCTGCCTTGAATGACGACACACCGTCCTCTGCTCTAATGCTATACATATATATTTCTAAGTTAAAGAAAAAAGTAGCTCTCTAAATGTATAATGGTTTGTTTTTTTCATGTAGAGGAATTTTGATTCAGATGGTCTCCCTGTGTGTTTATGTAAGTTGCGCTGTCAGCACATTTTAACGTCATATATCGTCTTCTTTTGACTTTTCCCTTTCAGGGGTCGCCACAGTGAGTCGTCTGTCTCCATCTGACTGTCTTCTGCATTTTCTTCTCTCACACCAACTACCTTCATGTCTTCTTTCTCTCCATCCATAAACCTCCTCTTTAGTCTTCCTCTAGGTCTCCTACCTGGCAGTTCCTGCCTCAGCATCCTTCTACCTCGCCTCTCTAGCTGTCCCTCTTGATCCTATCCATCCTCATCAGATTGTAACATCATTAATGCCAATGACAATGTAGCTGTGATAGGTTTTATTATCATCTAGTAGATAAATACGTTGTATGTATTTTACTACTGTAATTAACCAGCCTGTGGATTTGTTTAGCCAGAATGTGTGAATAAAATCTAAACGATTGCCTGCAAGCAGCCCTTCTGACATGTGAATGCAGGAAAAGCAGAGGTATTACTAAAAATATCCAAGTCCCAGCAGGTTACAAAACAGCACACAAGCTTCAATACAGTTTCATTTCAACTGTTTTATTTTATATTTATGTTAAAACATTGACCGAAATATTCAGTCTAGGTACCATTGAACTAAATCCTACTGATTTTTCACTGTGCTGTCGGTGCAGATTGTCTCACAGAGTGAGACAGAGCGAGATCAGATACGAGTCGCATTCAGCACCAAATATAAAAGCGGTTTAAATCTGACCCCCCCCCCCCCCCCAAAAAAAAAAAATCTGATTTGGGTCACATTTGCCTGCAGTGAATGGGGGCTGGCTTACGAACAGTAAAGTCACATTTATTTTTGAGCAGCCATCACACGGCCCTGATCTCGGTCCCACAGAGAATTTGTGAGCAGAGGTGAAAAAGTGTGTGGGACTGAGGAGGTCCACAAACCTGACTGAGTTTCACCTGTTCTGTCTGGAGGAATGGGCAAATTCTCCAGCAAACCACTGTAAAAAGCTTGTAGGATACATAATATTTGCTTCTGCTCATACAACATAAAGGCAATCTTACCAAATGGCCTACAGAAGAAATTTTAATAAAGTAAAGAAAATAAATGTCTAGAAAAATCTTGCGTTTACCAAACATAGACAGTGAGGAAAAGAGTTTTTTTTCTGTCGTTTTTGTACAGATGTCTGGTTTCAGCTGTTTGTTGACATGAGCTTGTATCACTCACAATAGTGACGTCCTCAACAATTAGCAACTCCCACAGGGTTTTCAGCCTCAGGCTAGAGCGAGCTCAGCTAAGCTGCGACATCCTTCCCAGATCACATTATGAATGACTGTCATAATAATTGTAATAAGATACTGCAAACATCACCAGTCCATAAAAGAAAAATTATAAATGCATACGGAGTAATTAAAGAGCTTTTTCACCATGCAGTAGCTACGCAATCAATAAGCACAGTTTATACTATGAAACCTGCTTCAGCTGGTTGATATAGGGCCAAGAGGGCACCATCCTGTCAGCGAAGGAAATACCATTAGGAAAGTTTTCATGTCCTTCATCTTTATGTTTACGTTTGTGGGTTTCCATTGCAGGTTTTACTGGGACCTGTTGATGCTACTGTTGATGATGGGTAACCTAATCATCCTGCCCGTGGGCATCACGTTCTTTCGGGACGAGAACACGGCTTCATGGATCATCTTTAACGTGGTCTCCGACACTCTCTTCATGGTTGATCTGGTTCTAAACTTCAGGACCGGCATCATGAAGGAGGACAGCACAGAGATACTGCTTGACCCAAGGTCAGTGGGAGCACATTTTTTCTGTTTGTTAAATAGAATACCAGTAGACCAAACCTCCTTAATCTGTTCAAACTCGTTTGTATGCGTGAGGGTAAAGGCGATTCAGCACCGCTTTGCTCAGGTTCCACAAAGCTACCCTTGCCTCCCATCTTCCTCTAACGCAGGGCAATCCGGCAGAAATATCTGAAGACCTGGTTCCTGGTGGACTTTCTGTCATCCATCCCTGTGGACTACATCTTCCTGATGGTGGACAGTCTGGACTCGGAAGTCTACAGGACGGCTCGGGCGCTGCGTATAGTCCGCTTCACCAAAATCCTCAGCCTGCTCCGGCTGCTGCGCCTTTCCAGGCTCATCCGCTACATCCACCAGTGGGAGGAGGTGAGTGGCAGACCAGGTAAAGATGCTTTAGGCCCAATTAACTTCTTATGAAAGCTTGATTTGATAATTGTGGCATGTTGTGTGTTTATTTTAACCTGGATATATGTTGGAAATTATTATTATGGCAAGCTGTTAATCCATCCTATTCTTAATTGTTCTCCCAGATCTTTCACATGACCTATGATCTTGCCAGCGCCATGGTAAGGATTGTAAACCTGATTGGTATGATGCTGCTTTTGTGCCACTGGGACGGCTGTCTCCAGTTCCTGGTCCCCATGCTACAGGACTTCCCTTCTGACTGCTGGGTTTCCAAGAACCTGATGGTGGTGAGTCTCCACCCAGGTCTTATGCCCGGCAGATTAACCTGGTTAACTTCATGAGAAAAAAAACATGGAGGTCCAGGTCGAACTCAATGAATGACACAAAGAGCTACAGAGCCTGAACCTGCAACCTTGTAGGATTATATGTGACAGAACAACACAAGCTAATGCAATACTTGTGAATTAGAAGAAAAATCATAGATTAAAATATGTTTACTACCATGATAAAAAAATGAGAATATAAAGCATTTGTATTCAGTCCCCTTGAGTCAATACTTTACTGTAACTACACCTGCAAGTTTTGGGGTATATTTTACCAACTTTGCACATCTACAGACTGAAATTTTGCTAGATAGTACCAGCTCAGTCAGATTTGATTGAGAACATGTGCAAACATCAATTTTCAATTTTGGACTTTGCAGAGGCCATTCTAATAATTCAATTTAATGAATGTATATAGCACAAATTCACAACACATGTCATCTCAAGGCACTTTCTAAAGTCAATCATCCAGACTGCTTGGATGAAAAGTTTTCAATCTAAGGAAACACATCGAGTCACAGACTTGTACCATTCACTCTTCCTAGATGAGCATGGTCATGCTTTGATCTAAACTGTTCCATTATAGCTTTGCCTGTATGTTTAGGAGATGGGCACCAGCACCCCTCGGTACCCCACAAGGGATAGTGGTGTTTGAAAATGGATGGATGGATGTTTAGGGTTGTCGTCCTGCAGGGAGGAAACTTCAGCCACCATTTTGGCTGCATCCCAAACTGAAAACAGGACCTGTCATGGCTTTTCTTTAATGATGCTTTATTCCTTGCCACTTTTCTTTACAAGCCAGATTTTTGGAGAGCATAATCAGTAATTATCCACTCAACATATTCTGCCACCTGAGTTGTGGACCTCTGCAGCATCGTTGTTACGGTGAACCTCTCGGCTGTTTCTCTGATTATGCTGTCTTTGCCCATCCTGTCAGTTTAGGTGGACAACCGTGTCTTGAAGGGTTTGCAGTTGTGCCCTACTTGCCCTGAACAGTGCTCTTTGAGATATTCAAAAGCACGGGATATTGTAACCTAAATCTGAGGAAAAACATCCTCACATGTATCTCTCTGTTGTGTTCCCAAGTCTTCATGATGGTGTTTGTTTTTTAATGTTCTCTAACAACCCTCGTAGGTCTTCGAGGAAGTGCTGTCTAACTCTATTTACTACCTAGGTGACTTCTGAAGACAATTGGTTGTAATGATTTTCCTTTAGGGGCATCACATTGATAAAATGTATGTCACACTTTTAGATTTTTAATTGAGAACCATGCATCATTTAATTCCCACTTGACTTTTATGCACTATTTTGTGTTGTTCTTGCACACTGAAATGTCTTTTTGGCTGCAAAGTGACAAAATGTGGAAAACTTCAGCATGAATACATTCACATGTGTACTGCTTCGGAGCGTGTTTGATCAGTGTGCAAAATATTTGTTTGAGATGAAAGCAGAGGAGCTGGTGTGTATACAGTGCAGCTCTTTATCAGATATGGCACAGTTTCCTCTTTATCTCCGCTAATTGGCTCATGCAGCAGCACATCCTGCTGGAATAAGATCGACTATAATCTTTAGAAAGACAGAAAAGAAAACAAGAAGGACTGTTTAATTAAAAAAAAAATCTCAGCAGAGATCAGGTAGATGCGTCGGTGCACACAAACATCGGAAAGCCACAGGCGTGCAGGCTTGCTGCAGTCGATTCGTGATTGTGTGAACAGCTGACTCATGTCTCAGTGGTTGCCATGAGTAAAGGTTGCTAAGCAGACTGATGTTAGGATTCTCCCCAGAGAAAGTCCACACATCCTCTGGACCATTAACGTCGCTTTATAATTGGACTGACACAGGAGGCGCACACACACACGTGTAGAAGCAACTCTTTGTAGTCCATTTTTATGTCCCTGAGGATTACATGTCGTGCAGCTGCTTCATTTTCCTTCTTTGTTAATCAGAGAAGGGATTTTTTATTGGCTTTACTACTGTTATGGTCTCTGCCAGGTTTTCTGAGGTGAAAAGAAAAGAGATTCTTCTGAATCGGGACCAAATTGAAAGGGTTTTACTGTACGGATTCTATAATGTGATAAACTTGTTGTTGTCTTTGTGTGTCTCCCTTCATCACAGAACGACACATGGGGTGTGCAATACTCCTACGCTCTGTTCAAAGCCATGAGCCACATGTTGTGTATCGGGTATGGCGCCCAGGCTCCTGAGGGGATGACTGATGTGTGGCTCACCATGCTCAGTATGATCGTCGGTGCCACCTGCTACGCCATGTTTATCGGCCACGCCACCGCCCTCATACAGTCGCTGGACTCGTCACGGCGACAGTATCAGGAGAAGGTGAAACATGACTGTCATCCGTCTGCCGCTACACACCTCTTTAAATATTCATTGAACATATTTGGCATGATCTGCTCAATCGGTTTGTCTGTAACTGACTCTGAAAAGGCTGTCCTCTGTTGTTTTATTTACCTAACCCTGACCCTGATGGTGAGGAAGTTAGATTTAGCTAATTTTGTGCTTCAAAAATCTATTAAATTCTTTAAATTGGAAAAAGTCAATGATATGAAAGTTTGCCTTTTTCAAAATTTTACTTATTTAAACATTATTATTTTTGGCTGCTTTTCTGTTTCCTGTCTGTTAGAAGAACCATTTTTAACAAAAAAATTAGTATAAATCTTTTTCTAAAAACTCTTTTTATTTTTATTCTCTTAGTATTTCTCTTTAATGATTACATTTACTGTAAAAAGCAGCATATCCATGTAGTTTTTTTATACCTCAGGGAAAACTTGTAGTCTGATAATTTCTGGAAATATACTGCTTTTAGAATGTAATTGTTTTAAAATTTGTGAATGTAAACTAAGTAAATTCATAATCTACTTACTTCTGTCTAAATTTCACAGTTGGCTATAAATTATTTAGACAGATGGCCAAAAACTAGCAAATTCAGACTGATTAGGCTTCAATAAAAAGCTGTTGCAGACCAGTAACAATGTTATTTTATTTCCTTGCTTGCAATGCAAGTGGTGCTTTAATATGTCTTAAACTCAATTACCCATGATGTGCTTTTTTGAATCTGGCAAATTTTATGTTGTATTTTGTTGATAATACCCTTAATATGTCCGGGTTGTGGTGGACAGACCAGGATGCAGACCAAAGCTCAGGAGTCGCATGCTGAGTAAAGTGATAATGTATTAAAGGCAACAGGCTTACAGGATAACAGAAGCAGTAACACAGGGATATAACCAGAACAGGGTAGCATGGAAGGATGAGGACAGAGGACCTGACAATGTGTGACACTGAGTGACTGAACTTAAAAGGGAAGATATGGAGAGAAACAATAGGTGGGTGATAAGGCACGGGTTAACTGAGTGATACAACCAGGCTGCAGGAAAGGAGGAGAAAGGAACTGGCAGGTGCTGGGAATGAACAGAATCTAACAGGGAACAAGATAAAGAGCCAGGCATGGGGAATAATCTTACTACAGTAAGAAGGAACAGAACAAAAAGTAACAGAAACTGCATCAGAATATAATTAACCTAAACCTCGAACAGAAGACTAAACAGGTAACACAGATGAGGATCCAGGGATGGACAATACAAAAGTACACAAGAACAGTCATAATAAAAATAGGCAAAAATATGACTTTTTCTATGCTTCCTAAATGAATAAATGACAATTTCTACTTCTGTGCAGCAGCAATAATGATATAAACGGTTACCATTGGCTTAGAAATGCATTCCTCCTCCCTCTAAGCCAGGGGTCACAAACATGGTGTCAGTGGGCACCAAGTAACCTCCCAGGACCATATGTGGTACCCACAAGCTTGTTAAAAAAATAGCACAACCCTTCAGTGAGCTGTATGTAAATTGCTATTTTATTTAGCTGCTCTTCCTTTTTATCATACCTGTGTTTAGATAGATTTAGAAATGACAAAAGCATTAAAGACATATTCATATTACTTCATATGACACGTAGGACACAGTACCAATCAAGTAGTTTCAAAAAGGTTGGTCCCTGCTCCAAACTAATCAAAGTTTTAGCTAAATTAAGTTATTATGGTAACTTAGACGGTTAATCTGTTAATTATATGCTGAATAAGTATTATTTAACCTCTTGAGGACACTCAGAGACTTTAAAAAAGAGCATTAAACTTTCAGCCTAAGATGGTCAGGCGATCAGATCAGACAAACAGAAATAGGATTCTGTGACATCAAACAAGCAACAAAATACTCTTTCTAGTGTACACTGTAGATTTTACACCTTAAATGCATATAAACAACACACATACGTCTTGTATGTGACAGGAAGATGATGTATAGCAAGTAATTTCTCCAAAATTAAACACATTTTTAGACTGGCCAACATACACCAACATGGCAAGCTAAGAATCACTGTGACAGCAGCATAACTGGTCTACATCTCTTCTCCTTTTAAATCCTTTTTTATGGTACCCCATCTTTGTAATCCATTCTTCGGATTTGTTCAACTCTGTTTTATTCAGTTATGGTTTATTTGTACTTTCCACATTATGTAGAACACTATTCAAAAGTGTTTCAGATTTAATTCTGTTGGGTAATGCCAAATTTAGTCAGTGCCATCTCAGTTACTTTTCAACTAGGTTTAACAAGTACTAATCCTTTCTGTAATTTTTTTTCTTTCACTATCTATTGTTCCCAGCTCCTGTTTTATTTTCCTAATGTACCGTCTGAGCATTACAGTTTGGCTTTATCAGTTTACAAAAACAGAGTCTTCCTGTAAATCTTCTTCTTTTAGCCTCTAATTATGAGATTCTGCAATTTCATCTATAACCTTTGTGTTCTGCCCCTGAACTTCACGTAAAGCAATGAACTCACAATGCCAAGGTGTGGTGCTTTGTTGTTAAATTAGAGAGGCCATATAATGGACTTTTGTTGGACCTATGGACAAACTGCATCAGAGAAAATATAAGGAAAATTATCTCTCAAAGTGGATGTTTTATGTGCTTTTGTTATTGCAGTACAAGCAAGTGGAGCAGTACATGTCCTTCCACAAGCTTCCTGCCGATCTGCGACAAAAGATCCACGAGTATTACGAGCATCGCTTCCAGGGTAAAATGTTCGATGAGGAGAACATTCTGGGAGAGCTCAGTGAGCCACTGAAAGAGGTGATGAATTCATAAACGCCCACTTTGCTTGTTCCTGACCTCCAGCACATTGTGTTGACTTTTATTTTGTCCTCCTTATTTCTATTTAGGACATAGTCAGCTTCAATTGCCGGAGCCTGGTGGCAAACATGCCGCTGTTTGCCAACGCTGATCCCAACTTTGTGACAGCTGTGTTGACCAAGCTCCGGTTCGAGGTGTTCCAGCCATCAGACTTCATCATACGTGAAGGAACGATGGGGCGTAAGATGTACTTCATCCAGCACGGACGAGTCAGTGTGCTGACCAGAGGCAACAAGGAAACCAAACTCAGTGATGGGTCCTACTTTGGGGGTGAGAACGTTTCTGTTTTTTCGTGAGCCAAAACGTCTCGTACGACATGAAATGTTATTATTTCAGCTGTCTCCTGAATCCACTTTGATGCTTGCGTTACTTTCTTCCTCAGAGATCTGCTTGCTTACTCGTGGACGAAGAACAGCCAGCGTCCGCGCAGACACATATTGCCGTTTGTACTCTCTCAGTGTGGACAGCTTTAACGAGGTTCTGGAAGAACACCCGATGATGCGGCGAGCCTTTGAAACTGTCGCTGTTGACCGTTTGGACCGTATTGGTAATTTCTGGATTTTTCCAAATATTTAATGTGCAGCTTTTTGCGATTTCCCAGTTAGTCATGACTATTACAAATAAAGAAATGATTTACCCGGCTTCTTGAATTCCCCCGGCCTCTTCTTCAAGATTGTCATCAGATGGAGTGAAAAGTGAATATTTTGAATCATAATTTTAGGCAATTTGTGAAATCATGAAGATCAGAACATTCTTGAGGTTTAAACCTAAACTTTATTTCCCATAAAACACATTTTCCCCTTTAAAAATATATTGACTGTGTTGGTGAAAATGGAGATTTTATACCTTGCAACACTTAGAATACCAGTTACATGCAAGGCTAGCCTACGGTCTCAACATTTGTTGCGTGGCAACAAATGTTACTTGTTCTCTCCTCTTACAATAAAGAGAGGAAAAACAAACTGAATCTGTGAATTTTATTCTTTTACTCCTCTACAGGCAGGAAGAACTCCATGCTCCTGCGAAAGTCATCCCAAGGCGGTTCTATTGGGGGCAGTATTGGACGTGGTGGAGGCCGGGGTGGAGGTGCTCCCGGAGCTGGCCTTGCAGCGAGTGGTCTGGGCTCCTGTGACAGCATACTGGTGCAACAGATTGTGAAGCATGACAGCATGCCAGCCATGCAGGACACCATCGCGGCAGCTGCAGCAGAAAGAAGCGGAATGATCGGAGGGAATGGCACGGTGTCCCCTCGTCCCCGCCCCGTCATCTGGGCACCACTGGTCCATGCTCCCCTGCAGACGGCAGCTGCGACCAGCAATGTAGCCATCGCTCTTATGCAGCAGCAGCAACAGCAGCAGCTCCAGCAGCTGCAGCAGCACGCTCTCGGAGGGGGTTTCTTTCTGCCCTCTCCGATGATTTCTCCTTCTCCATCGTCCACCTTTCCTCTTTCTCAACCCCGTGCTCCTGTGCTGCAGCCCCTTCGCCCTTCTGTCAGCTCTCTTATTGGGATGATGACAATGGGAGGAATGAGTGGTTTGTCCCCAAGAGGATTTCCACTCTCACCCTCAACTATGGGACCCCCCGGTGGGGTAACATCTCCTCCAGTTGCTAAAACACCACCCGCTTCTTCTGTACCAACTTCTGTCCAGCAAGGGCGGACTGTTATCTATGGCCCCCGTTTTCAGGCAGATCACCCCTCAATGACAGCGGGGTCACTTGTGACACCAGGCCCAGGTTCACCACTGCACAAGGTACCACCCACCAACCCACCTGCCCCTTTCAGTGGCCCATCAGATGGAATCAGCTGTCAACAGGGAGCCAAAGAGGCTCTTCTACGTCATGGGGTAAACAGCTATCAGGGTCTGCCAGCATTGGGGAGACTAACCCAGGAGGCCAGATTACTGTCAGCCTCACAACCCACTCTTCCTCACCGCTCCTGGGCCGCTGTCCAGCCTCATCCTCCTCTCCATCGGAAGGCCTCTGGTGGGAATTTGTTGGCGACACCTTTCCTGGCAGGACAGTTGGCAAGAGGTGGCAGTGCAGGCATGCTGACCAATAATCCTCCACTACAGCTGGTGACAAACATACCATTGACTGCAAAAGTACAGGCCACAGCTCCTATTCAGCCAGCCATGCCACAGGCAATCCCTGCAAACAATGCCTCCGTACCCACACCCATAGCTGCACACATCCCCTCTACACCTTTATTGCCATCTTCTTCCCCTCCAAAGCAGACCTCCCTCTCCTCCGCCACCCCGTCACCTGCACCTTCATCTCCTATGCCTATACTTACCCAGACACCTCGTCCAAAGCCCATCCCTTCGACATTGTCCTGCTGCTCCTCCCCACCCTCAGCAAGTCCATTCTCCACACCCCGTCCCAAACCGGTTCCTACACCTTCCCCCCGCTCCTCCTCTCCCTCTCCGTCCTCCACACCTCCTTCATCGGCTGTCTCTACGCCGGTTCCTCTGTCTCAACCTTACGGGCCCAGATCTTCACTTACATCCTCATCTCCCCCATCCTCTGTGCTCTCCTCTTCTCCACCACATCCCCAGAGCCCCAGAGGCAAAGCCTCCAACACACCCCCTTCTGCCTCTCCGCTGTCTGGCCATAGCCCTACCCTCACGCCAACTGTGTCACCAATACCAACTCCCACTCAGACAACCCGCACCCGACCCTCTACTCCTACCAAAACATTAACTCCTACATCTTCCCCATCGTCTTCTGGACCCTCCTTTAGTAAATCTCAGAGCACCGCACCTTGCCTGCAACCCTCTGTCTCTGGCTCACCCAGGGGTTCTGCCTCAACCAAGACCCCAAAACAGGCCTCCCCTAACCCCGTCCAATCTTCAACACCAACCTTAACACCTCCAACAAAAGTCACTTTCTCGGTTCATCCTGTAAAGCAAACATCTCCTATCCTTTCTCGCAGTCCCACGTCAAGCTCGAGCCACACCACCCCTTCAACAGCATCATCCTCAGCAACCCCATGTTCTGTCCAGAGCTCCTCAAATACTTCTACCACGTCATCTACCACCACAACATCTCATCAAGAAACTTCCACCACTGCAGCCAGCCAGACAGCGCACATACCCACCTCTGCCAACTCCACCTCGCCAAAAGGGGGGAAGAAGGACCCCCAGCTGGCAGTCACCAGAACAGACTCGGAGGGACTAAGGCACAAACTACCCTCGAACATGTGAGAGGAGGAAAAATATTTCATGTGACTTTTTATGCTGCAGCCAGTGCTAAACAGCAGAGTCATGGATGTACAGACTTGAGTCAACCATGCCACCAGGTAGCCCATGATCTCACATGGATAGACCTTACATGTTGAATTTACTCTAGGATGTTGTCTTAGAATATCAGGTCTTCACGTCGCGCTCAGCCAAGCCATCGACTGAGGAGAAAGACTTCAAGGAAACGTCGAGTTGGTCTTACTTGCTAAGAAGAGAGTCTACTGAACATTCAAATGTATACCATGCGTATCTGTGTTTGTGATTGTTGGAGCAAGCAGGTGAGCTGAAGTGGATATATGCTGCACTATATTTACACAAAGTGGTTGGGAGTAGGCATGGGCAGGTTACCAGTATCAAAGTCCCCCGAGGTTTTAATCATGCAGTTTTTATAGGTTGAAGTTCTTCTAATGAGAGACAACAGAAACAGCAGGAGATTTACTCTATGGTAACAAAGGGTATCACAGTGATGCCCCTCCCCCACATGTTGCTACTCACCACTGATCAGCTGGCTGAAAGGAGTCTCGTACACTTTTTTTTATCAATTTAGACAAAAGTCCAGCTATTTGGAAAAAGTCTTGTTATTCATGACATGGAAATTAAAGAAGCAACACCTTGAAGTAACTGTTTTATAACAGCAAGTTTATGTGCTAAAAGCCAACCAGATTGTCCAATTATTTAATCATTAATGTATCATACAAACAGTCAGGACCATCATTATTCATACCCCTGGCAGATTTAGATGTGAGGCTATGTCTTGATTTTATCAACATGTTTATTCTGACTGGGGTAGTGTTAAAGTTTTGTAGCTACCCAGGCAGAATCCTTGGTAGTTAAAGATTATGGGTGTTGGCAAAGAGGCTTTCCAACCTTAAAAGACTTTGAGCTCATTGCAAGCGTTGAATCAATTTTACCACTGGAAACATAAAAAGTTGATCAGCAATCACAAGAAGTGTTTGATAGCTGGAAATCCAATAAAGGCTGCTTCATTCATTTTTTTTAGAAGGGTATAAATTATTTCCAATATGGCGTTTTTGTTAAAATGTAAATAAAAGCAGAAATTGATATTTTTCAATGATGATACCCCTTGTAAGTTGTCTTTTAATCTTTTGGAAGATGCTTGTCAAGTTTCCTATCAAAAACAAACTTCTTGGTTGAAGGAAAGTAACCTTAAATCTAAATCTGCTAGGGGAATATAATTTTGAGGTTAACTGTGTGTTTATGGAGAAAAATGGCTAGAATATATAATATTCCGTTCATTTAGGTTTACTTCACAAGTACCAATAATGTAATGTTTTTAAATATCTTTACTTGTGTTCTTCAAAAATAAATATACCACCATATAAATGCTATACACAATATCTTATATTATTTTAACAAAAGTAGGAATAAACAAATGCTTTTCAGATTTAAATAAAAGCAATTAGGCAATTTTGCTTAAACTTTTTGTATCAATACTATTCTACAACAAAAACATGCTATTTTTACTTTGTTATAGTACTATGAGAATCTCATACCAGCCCATGCCTAGTCGGGAGGGTTAAAATCAAGAATAATAGCAATATTAGTTGATAGTTCAACTCACTGATAACAAGAAGTTACCTTGGCAAGGATTGTAAACGTGAGAACATAATCATCGTATTGATGTTGGGATGAAAGGTCACTGTGATGTCGAAATGCAGGCAATAGAGCAGACACTTCCTGGTTTCCAGCTCCAACTCCCTCTTGCTTCCCATTCTTCACCAAAGTGTAAGATTTTCATATCAGAATAAAAAAAAAACAATTACAATAAAACACGCTGTAAAGTTGATACTCATATGAATTTGAATAATTAGGAGCAGTACCTTGGTAGTTTTGTTGTCCCTGGTGTGTGTGTGGTGTTTAGTTTTTGAACAATACAAGATCCTGAGCTCTACATGTTCACTCTGACAGCTTCTGTAAAACTGTGCTTTTTCTATGTGCGTGACATACAACGCTGCTCTGCTGTGCACCGTGGCTCACATGATTTCGTTTCACCCAGCTTCCAGTCGTGTAGCTTCCTCACCTGTCGGCCTCCTTGTCTTTCATCTTCTGTCTGTCTAGCTGCCTTTCATCCGATTTTACAGCTCTGGTTGCTAACCGCTCCTTTGACGCTTGCAGACTCCCTCTCGGTTTTTCCTCTCAGTTTGCCTAACACTTTGCTAGCTGCTGCCGCCGTCATGTTCAGTTGACGGTGTCCTCCTTATGTTGCCATGTGAGACTGTTTCAGCGCCATTTCCAGTGATGTTTGATGTTTTCTGTGGGTAGCAACAAGAAATTTCGATCTTGACCCTTAATACCATGTTGCCTAGACTATACATGTATATAAATATTTAAGGACCAAATGTTTTATTTTTATTTATCACAGCTTTAGCGTTTGAAAAGAAAAAGTAGCAAATGAGGCGGTCAAAATGAAAATGTTGCGTGTGGCACTAAGGATGGTGGCAATGTGTGGAGAGATGATGATGACCATGTTGAGGAGAAGTTGATGCTGATGTACATCTGGATGTAAGAATAAAATGGATTTAGTATCAGCTTGTGCCCGGCCATATGCTCATTTGTATGCTTAGTGCAGTGGTGTACAAAGGTTTTGCCATGTGGGCTAAAATCAAGTGGAAAGTGCCCATAAGCTACAAAAAACATTTTTATGACATACTCAGAATATTTTTTTTTACCTCCTCATCAATAAACTAAGCATGCAATATTTTTGTAAAACAAATGAAGTATTAATTTTTGTGGAAAAGGAAACTATAAATAATTGTAGATCCAAAGCATAAAAAGCCTTTTGTGGGTTTGCTTCATTATGTAATCCTCTCATTTTGGTCACTTATTGAAAACATTTGTATTTTACAATTCAATGCAGCACATGAATGAGGCATCTCCTTTGAATCACTCCACTATGCCACTTCCAATATGTCGTCGACATCGACGTGCGATTCAAGGCAAAGACAGCTGTTTAAGCACTGAGCTATATTATACGCTGGAGTGCTGATTTTGCCGAAAAACTGAAGTCACTGGCCGCCATCTTGCTACTCCCTACTCTCACAGAATCCTATGGGATTCACAGAATCCTATGGGAAAAACAAGCCAGAAAACAAGCAGTTTTCTGGCTGTGTGAAAATGTTTCACAGGTATTTCTACAGTCAGTGGATGTACTAACACTATCAACTACTGGGAAATTAGGTGCTGAAATATTTTACATGTTATTCATATTATATATATATATATATATATATATATATATATATATATATATATATATATATATATATATATATATATATATATGTATATATGTGTGTGTGTGTGTATATACATATATATGTTTTTGTATATTGTTATTTATATATTTTTAAATAAATAAAATGCAAAAAATTTCAGCACATGACTTTCTCAGTACTTAACAGTTTTAGAACATAACATAAAAGTATATGGCATTTGACATTTTAAAAGTTTTAAGTCCCCCCTGAACATGAGAAAATCCTCGTTATTCGATGCTGTAGCGCACATATTCCCTAGTTACTGGGGGAAAATAGGGAGTACCAATATGGCGGCTGGTGGCTTCAAAGCGACTCATTCTAACAGCGGCCGATTAGCACTCCAGTGTATAATATAGCTCAGTGGGTTTAAGCAGCACCATGTAACTTTTAGCCACTAGGGGTGCTAGACATTTAACTTCTAGGTTTAGCGCCCCTGAAGGACACTGACAACACTGCACTGTTGCAAAATTAAACAGTCTCCCTCTGTGTTTGGGAATCTGGTAGTAGACCACTTTGGACCAGCTGTTTGATAAGTCATGGAGTTACTTGTAAAGACAAGGCCACATTCATCCCTCGAGATTATCCTCAGAGTCTCCCACTGAAACAGGGAGAGTCAGAGGGAGTCAGGTGGAGAGGGAGCTCCAGGAGCCATGAGAGAGAAAGATGGAGCAGAACAAAGGCTCAATCATCTGATTATGAAAGGCTGTGGGAACTTTAACAGAGGAGAAGAGCTGACATGCAGGTTTGTGACCTATATTTACTGAATATTGTAATAATAATCCATGACCAAGACAAACTTTGACTTGATGATGAGACAAGTAGATGCACATGAAGTTAACTCTTATGTTTAAGTGGAACTCAGACTGCTGTAATGTGGCACTTTAAGTCACATGACCCATTCAGAGGCTAAATTATTTCTCCTCAAAACACATGACTGTTTTTGTGGGTTTAATGAAAAACAGGATAAATATTTCAAAAAATATTTTTTGCAGTACATTGCCACATAGCCACATTGAGATGCTGAAAGCTCTCCCCCTTTCAGCATGCAGCTGAAATAAGATATTTACATACACTGTTGTAAAAGATACATAACGATTTTTTCACCATCTGTCTTTAAATCAGACTAAACTTTTCCTGTATTTGCTCCGGATTGCCACAACTGTTTTGTTTCATCACTAATTTCACCGTTTACCTATAAGACTTAGGTCAAACTTTTCAGGTACCCTTCCTCCAGTTTCTCAGAATGGTTTGCTGTGATTTTGGCCCATCCCTCTGGTTTGTAGGCTTGTTTTTTTTTTTTTTTACCTCTACCCACACATTTTCTGTGAAACTGGGATATCAGGGCATTTGCGGTTGAGTTTGTTGTGCTTAGGCAACGATTTAACTAACTTGGAAGTATACTGAGGACACATTTGTCTTCAGTATACTTGTCTTGACCACAGCTAAGTTTTAGCTAGGAACAAATATGATTACTCTCATTCTTATTTAAGGCAATACAAATATGTTTGGAAGAATGAATGCAGTGGCAAGGTTGTCATGAACACAAGATAATCAGGGTCCTCATCTCAGTCCTGCACACCTCAAAGATATCTGATCTGAAACCAAAGAAGCAGCTCCTTAGATTCTTTGTATTTTTCTTTGCAATGCAACAAAGAAAAATATTAAATACAAATAACACCAATCTTCTTTTAAATTAACCTAAATAACCCTAAAAACGTGTTCTTTAAATAACAGAAACAAGCAAAAATGTAACTCTGCATGTAGATACAAATTTAACATCAACGGAAATGCCAGTGCTATAAAATGTTCTCTTCAAGACACGAAGATACAGAAACAAAAGGATGCTGCTTATTTATCTTTGAAGGTTTTAAACCATCTGAAAAGAGTTTAACAAATATTGGGCACAGCTTAAAAAAACAAATTTTCAGAATGTTACAGAAGCTTGATTTACTTTGTTGTAAATGCAGTTAAGTGAAAAACGCTGTGATATAGTGAAGCATATATTTTGGTTTAAAACAGACCCACTGGCTGCTCAGAATGCAACTCAAGTACGCCTTTTAAATGAAAACTACAAATGTCATCATGAATTTCTACAATTTCCTCAGAGTAAAAACCCAGCAATTTCACATTTTCTCTTCGTTTTCTGTGTATTGCCAGGGTGGATTTACATGGAGTAACACTTTAGACTTGAATGTGACCCTGGTGACTCAGACTCAGACGTGATCTCTGGGAAATTGAGGTTCTGTGACTCAGCCGCAGCACGCTGTGCGATAAAACAACTTCCAGTGTGCATTACTGGAAACCCGTCGTCCTCTCATCGCAGGGTCTTCTGATGCTCCTTCTCCTGGATTCCCAGACCTAATCCACTACCTCTCAGCAGAGTGCAGGCACATTCAGATTCAACGTTAAGCTTTCAATTTGGGAGCACTGAAGCCTCTGCTGCTGCTGAAGGAAACAAAATGAATCCCGACCTGGAGCTTGTACTGACACACCTGCTTCCCCTGCGCTGTCCTTCTGTTTCACATTTGCTCTCTTTCTGCTCTCATTAGTGGCAGAGGAGCCTGCAGTAGCTTCTCTGCATGCTTCAGACTATCAAATACAAATTAAGAGGCATGTTGCTTTATAAGTAGAACACCGGCTATTGAGGAAAGCAGTTTAACTACAGACACGGGCTATACTGTATAGTCAAATTTCTCCTGAAAAGTTTCCTTTGGAAGCCAAGTGGCTAATCTCTATTTACAGGCATTTCATATGCAAGCAAAACAAATAACATATTGAAAACAGAGGATTTGTTGTTTATCAGTGGCGTTTCTAGAACAAACTTGGAAAGGGGGCCAGGGTGAGGTCAGTGGTTTTTCATGGGCCCACAATAAAACAGGGCAATATTTCCTCATTTGCTGTATTACAGTTTTTTACAATTGCTTAAACATATTTTCTGAAACCATTTACCTTTTGCTCAAAACTGCGAAAACAAACCCCATTTTTCAAACTACACTCCCAAAACTTCAGATTATTGAAACAAAACTGAACACTCCCCTCAAAACACTGGTAACTTTGCTCAAAACCAGATAACGGTCTCAGAATCACTCTCAGGACAGTAAAAAATTAAAACCTTACGGAGCAGTTATTGCACAATACTTAACACAATGTTTAGGTCAGGCCAAATAGCTCCCGGAGACATTTGTATTTATTTTAGTTCATAATGGTAAATGAAATTGGCGCCAATATACTCAAAGAATCACAATAAAAATAAATTGGAAATCCAAAAATATAGTTTTTCTTGAATGGACACATTCTCTGAAAACATGTCTCATATTCTGAGAACACCACATACAATTCAGAAATCACACAATCTTCAAACACCTTCAATTCTGCCCTGCAAAATCAAACTTGTTTTGAAATTTAAATAAAATTTCAAAACAGGCCGAATTCCTCTCAGAACGCTATTTTGTTCGCAAATGACGCACACAAACCATCAAATGAATCAACATTTCTAAGAACCAGTTGAACAATGCTGAGCTCAGTGTAAAACACGACGTAAGAATCGTCCAGTGTTCTGTTTACTGTGTCATTCTTTAGCCCTTTAAGATGTTACGGATTGTTATCCTGTTGGAGGATCCATGACCTCAGATTAAGTTTTCTGACACTTCTCATTGTGTGTCATTCCAAGAGGCCTTGGCCGCCTGAAACTTCACTGTGTCCTGGTCTTAAAAGACTCAAGGTTACCTCTGCCTAATGCAGCAAAGCTGCCAAAAATATAAAAATAAAAATCCATGCCTCCGCCATGCTTTTCATTGAGTACAGATTTGATTTGAGTACAGAAACTGATGCACCTTGATCTTAGATTTCAGCTTGAATGGTTTTGGAAGGTTATCCATCTCATCATCCTTAAGTTGAATTTTATAATACATTCATATTCAGGGGCTTGGCTACGGCACAATTAACCTTGACATTTTTAACAACAGTGGCAGCTGAGGTTAAAGGAACATGAAACTGCTTAGAAAGGCTCATGTAGTTTTTACCTTTAAAATAAATATATATATAATATATAATTCCTCCTCTCCTCTTTACATGTACTTCTAAAACAAACTTCTGTCAAAACACTACACACAATTCTCATGCATTTAGCACAATTTTCATGAGGAAAATGTCCTGTTTTCACACAAAACCCACTGTTCAAAGTTATAAAAGCAATTGCCCTGTCACAAAGTTTAACATTTACCAATCAGAGCTTGAGCAGAAAAGGGTCACCGGTTAGACCTTCTTTTATGGGCAATAATGGCCAACATAGGAAACATTGCTCGTGATGTGGATGAAGCGTTGTGGCCAGACCCCAATAAGATGACAGGACGCAGCAGAGTCTGTTTGGGTTTTGCTGTTACTGTAAATTTATTTTTTTCCATATGTGAAGCACTATACAACTTTGTGTTGTTTGGATGTGTTTTTATTTTGTGGAAAAAAAAAAAAAAAATACTCTACAATACATAATAAAATATACTGTTTTTGTGTGTTCTGAGTTTACAACTATATAAATATGACTTAAAAATGTTTTTACAACACACCTATGTGTAAGACTGGAGAGAAAAAGATCTAGTCATGAATTGTGATTTCCATTCATTATAGGTAAATTACGTAAGTGCGCCAACCTTTTTCTGTCCATAAATATGAAGGAAACAGTCAATGCCATTAATCTTTTGCAGGTCATGGCAGTGAAGCTGTAAATATTGACGGGGGTTCATCAGGTGCCTTGCCTTTACTGTAGGAAGCGCTAAGCTGGATGCATGAAGGCTTGTTGAAACTGTAGGTTTCACAGTAACCACTAGATGGCGCAAACGCTTTAAAAATCATGAACACACGGTTGGAAGGAGAGAAAAATGCCGTTTTACTGCTTCAAAGCAGCTTTGTTGTAACATGAGAGAGGAAGAATACCTTTAGAGAAACTCCATATTTGTGAAATAAATATTAGAGATCACTGTGAAGTCCAAAGAGAGTCATGTGGAAGTCAAAAATGGCAGGAGAAGCCTGGATTACCAGCCACGAATGGAGGTGGTGGGGAGATAAACAGGGCTTGTAATTGCGGCCTTTCACTTTGGCTCGGAAATAGACTCAGAGGGAAATCTTTACCCTTTGGAAACTAACTAGATCACCAGGCAGAGGCCAAATAATGTTGTTCTTTATGTATTTATCCCCCAAAGTGTGGTGAAATTCCTCTCTCTCTCTCTCTCTCTCTCTCTCTCTCTCTCTCTCTCTCTCTCTCTCTCTTAATATATATATATATATATATATATATATATATATATACTATATATATATATAATTATATATATATCATATATAGTATATATGTTATATATATATATATACTGCATATATATATATATATATATGTCCTATCCTATATCTATCATATATCATATATATATATATATATATATATATATATATATATATATATATACATACTTACATACACATACATACATAGAGAGATTGATTGCAGCTGCAGTCAATCCTCAGACAGACGACAGGATCCTTCCTGCTCTGCTTTACAACAGGTTGCATGTGCTGCTGCAGGCTCAACCACAGACTGAGGGTAACTCCTCCAGACTGATTCATCTGAGAGGCTTTAAGGGAGGCAAAACAGTGCAAATTTCACAACAGATCAGGTGTCACAACTTGATAAAGGGTTTAAAACGAATAATTTAATCAAAGCACATATTTGATGTGTTTTTGTGTTGGAACGTGCATCTATTTCTAAATAAGAAGTGAAATTCAGAGCTGTTGCGTGTGAAATCAAGCTTGAAGCTTAGGGTTAGACTAAAGTGTTAATTTAGCTTAACTGTTTTGAGCTGAACTGCTTCACACTGGTGCTGAATTGAGGACGATAAACCTTTTTTTTTTTTACACCACTGTGGGTCTGTAAATTGATGCATTGCTCTCAGTGAAGTCAAGGCTGAGAAGCGTTTAATAACTTCTGGAGCTCTGACCTAAAACTACAAAATAACGATAAGTGTCTGTAGATTTTTAATTGCTTTCTGGCATTAGATATGGCCTCATTGCTTTTAAAATCTACATATTTTGAAGATTCCTTATTACAGTTAAAACATTTGTAATTACTAAATATTTTAAAGCTAAGCTGGTAGCTTTTATTGCTATTTGCATTAGCGAGAGATGCTGTAAAATTGTTTAAGTTTTTCCTGTTACGTAGAGCAAACCAGCATTGATAAATACTGACATCGCCACTTCAATAGAGGATTAGCTTCATCACTGTGGGGATTACATTTTTATATAATTTAACCATACAATCTGTTCATGATTATTCTAAGGACATTATAATGACGGAAATCTTTCCTTTTTGCATTAGTCAATTCAATTTTCAATTCAATTTTATTTATATAGCGCCAATTCATGAAACATGTCATCTCGAGGCACTTTACAAAGTCAAAATCAATCAGATTATACAGATTGGTCAAAAATGTCCTATATAAGGGAACCAGTTGATTGCTTCAAAGTCCCGACAAGCAGCATTCACTCCTGGGGAACCGTAAAGCCACAGGGAGAGTCGTCTGCATTGTCCATGTCTTTGCAGCAATCCCTCATACTGAGCAAGCATGAAGCGACAGTGGAAAGAAAAAACACCCATTAACGGGAAGGAAAAACCTCCAGCAGAACCGGGTTCAGTATGAACGGTCATCTGCCTCGACCGACTGGGGGTTACAGAAGACAGAGCAGAGACACAACAAGAGAGACAAAAAATCACAGAAGCACACATTGATCTAGTAATCTGTTCTACATTAGATGGTAGTAGCGGGTGAGCCGTCTTCTCTGGATGATGTCACAGTTAACAGAACGTCAGACCAGGTGTACCTACTATAAAGAAAAAAAAGAGAGAGAGCAAAAAGTTAAAAGCTGAAATGACGACAGTCATTTCAATGCAATACAATGCAAAACTGGAGAACAGTAGAACTCAGTAGAGTGAGAAAAATAGGCCCTGATGTCCTCCAGTAGCCTAAGCCTATAGCAGCATAACTATAGTGGTAGCTCAGGAAAACATGAGCCACTCTAACTATAAGCTTTGTCAAAAAGGAAAGTTTTAAGATTTGTCTTAAAAGTCTTAAAAGTAGACAGGGTGTCTGCCTCACGGACCAAAACTGGGAGTTGGTTTCACAGGAGAGAAGCCTGATAGCTAAAGGATCTGCCTCCCATTCAATTCTTTGTTTTATCACCATTCAGGATCTGAATGGTGATAAAACAAAATTAAAAACACATTTATGCAGTTTTCAGTCGTTTTTGAACCTCTGATTAGTGAGTCACCATCATTCTAAGGGTCCTGACCCCTGCTTTGGAAAACGCTGCTTTCACGCAAACACTCTGGAAATAAGGTACGCCGATGACGCACGGTGTTCACATGTGCCGTGTAACTTCTCGCTCTGGTAGCACAACCGCAGAGCAAGCACAGATTTAAGGTTTGGGGGGGTGGTAATACAGGTGGGCTGTCTGAGTTCACCGCAAAATTATATATATACTTCCTGCGCCCTCGATACAAAACCCACCAACTCTCTCTCTCTCTGTGTTTCAAAGACTCACACACAGATACTGCAGGAGCTGCTTCACGGCAGATGAAAACGAGATTCAAGCTTTGAGAAAGCAAGGTGATTCCCATCCCTACCACTTCAAAAACAAAGCAAAGGCCTACAGTCTTCAAAGTTTTTTTTTTTTTTTTTTTTTTGAGCAAGGGAAGCTGCTGTTTAGTCACATATAAAGACGAGAGAGCTTCGCCTGGGGATGGTTAGGGAGGATAGGAAGGTGGCGCTACAAGTGGAGCAGGTTACCATTTTTAAATACCAGGGAACTATTCTTGAAAACAAACCTTTTTTCCCCCCCAGTTTCATGTAGATTATCACTCAAAAAAAAAAAAATCAAGCCAAAAACCTTTTGCATATACCTGCTTATCCTTGTAGGAGTCATTGGACGAGAGGTGGGCTACACCCTGGACGGGTTGCTATTGGCAACACTGAGACACAAAACCATTTATGGGCCCACTCATACCTAAAGGGCAACACTTAACAGAATACACAGGTTTGTGGACTGTGGGTGGGAGCTGGGGTACCCAGAGAGAAGCCATGCATTGCACGGAGAGCCCAGGTGGATAGTTACGTTGTATTTATTTGAGTAGCTTATTTTTTTAAGGACGTCTGGGAATAGTTTTACTGCATCATACCTTTTACTTCTGTTTGAGAAATATTGTTTTGAATAACCCCAATTAAGCAAATTAGCAAACCTCATGACGAAAGAACCCATACTGGGATTTGAACCC
The DNA here is from genome assembly GCF_011125445.2 of Fundulus heteroclitus. Classification (NCBI taxonomy): domain Eukaryota; kingdom Metazoa; phylum Chordata; class Actinopteri; order Cyprinodontiformes; family Fundulidae; genus Fundulus; species Fundulus heteroclitus. The sequence goes on from NC_046363.1 coordinate 26,691,765, forward strand.
ACAGCCTATTCACTGAAACAGTTCTCACCTCTTTTTACTCAAATATATATATATATAAAAATCCAGCGCAAGTAAATTTCTTCAAAAGTAACCTAATTAGTGTTGAAATTAATCTCAATATAAATACAGATGCTCAGTGAAGGCCCCAGATGTTTGCTCGAGAACATTTTGTCCATTATAAACATACAATCCAGGTGGCAGAATCTGTCACCAAGCCTGTTTCCTGTTTGTTGTGCCCTCTACTAATCTCGTCTTTGTGGATAGAAAGTAACTCCTGAAAGTCCGATTTGTAGTTTTCCACATGTGACTCGAGGGACACAGCAAACAAGAAGCTTGTTAGACTTTATGCAAAACACACAACTCACACTAAACACACCACCTCCTTCAGTAATACATGGCAGTGCAGCATCATGCTGTGGAGATGCTTTCCTCCATCAAAGACAGAGAAGGTGACTTCAGGAAGACTTAAAATCCGTAGCAAGACTTGGAAATTGGTTGTTGCGGACATAAAATTTATAGAAAACTGATATATATATATATATATATATATATATATATATATATATATATATATATATATATATATATATATTAGCAAAAGAAACCGGTAGAGACATACCCTAAGTTGCACATGTATGCCACAACTTTGTGTGTTTTTTTTATAACTACGTTCATAACTTGTATTTATTTAGATGATATGCTGTATTTCTGCATATGTATGACCTTCTCTTGCTGGATGCAGAGGACAAGTTTCCGTTTTATGCCAATTAAGAACAAAACATCTCTTGCATTAAATGTCAGATGTGACTCCCTCAGCAGTCTCCTGTTTTCATTCTTTTCTTTTTTTTTTTCTTTAAGTGATTCACAAAAAGAAGTCATTCTAAAAAAGTCCCTTCTGGTGTCCTTTGAGCCTCCACACTGGATATGGTACATCCTCTGCGTGAGTTTCATTTATCACAGTATGGTTTCCTTTTTACTTGACTGAGCTGCCAGGCGCATAGCTTTGGAGCTCTACTTCTCCATCCACGGCCACGTCCGGATGGTTTCCGGGTGGGGGGGGGGGGGGGGGGGGGGGTAGTTCAGCCATGAGTCTATTAGCGCTGTTTCGACTGAAAACGCGTGTGCATCCTACAGGTAAGCTGCTGGCACATATCCCTCAATCCGCTTTCCGCTGCCCACCTCTGCGCAGAGATGCCCAGAGGAGGAGGAGGAGGCGGAGGAGCCCACCTCTCTCTCCGACAGGCACCGCTGCGGGCCTATCGTACCTCGGCGGACCCCTCCCTGCGTGCCCTGCCCACCCCGGCGGTCTCCTCTCCTAGCCCTGCCAGAGCCAATCCGGCGACTGGGTGTAATAAGTAGGACAAGCCGCTTCCTGGTTCTCAGAAAGGAGGAGCTGCTGGGAGTCGGAGTGGGCGAGCGGAGGCAGAGCGCCCTGTGTGTGTGCGGGGGGGTCAAAGCAGCCCAGAGAGCCGGCGGTCCGTGGAGACAACGGGAGGAGAGCAGGACAGGGGACAGGACATTTTGGTGAGGATAAAGCTCCTGCCGCGCGCTGAAGTGGGGACGGAGCCTACATTAAAGAAGACACGCGCTGGGATTATTTTTTAAAGGGGGGGAATTTAAAGCTGTATAAGAAGTCGTCAGGGTGGGACAAATCCAGGAAGTGTCGGTCAGGTGGGAGGCGACGAGTTGGGACAGGTGACACACCGGCACTCAGGTAACCGCTTCTTCCGATTCCTCTCGAAAATGACACAAAACTACAAGACATGTTGGTTAAATAAGACTTTAGTCGCGGCGTGAATAAACCTTCCTCCCCACTTCTTCTTCTTCTCCTATCGGCGGTGTGACAAGGAGCGACTGTCCTCCTCTCTGTTTTTTTTTCTCTCTCTCTCTCTCTTTCTTCACATCATCCTGTTTCACCTTTAAACCAGAGAAAATGAAACCCGTTTAGGTTGACCTGGCTTGTGCCAGAGAGATGCGCGCGCTTTGCGTTCAGGTGAGACGGCAGAGAGGAGCGGGGTCGGCGGGTACGTTTCTGAACACCGGGCTGCTAATTATAGCCGAGAACACCGGCTGACATCCAAAACCTAACCTGCTCTCGTGCACATCCACCTGGACGCGCGCGGGCCACTAGATGGGTATGGCAAGACATTAGTGCCAACTATCTGCGTATTATTCCAACGTGCCTGGTAAAGAAATTATGTGGAAAAGAAAGAAAAAATAATTCTTTAATAAGTCAGGGCGCCGCCAAACTTCAGAATGCTGTGCTGGGGAAAGTCTTGCATTGAACACAAGTTTGCGTCCCTTTTACCCCCTATTTTGGGGATTAGAATAGTGGCATTCATTGACAATCAAGAACAACATTCAATAAGTCTAACATGCTTTGAACGTAGGCTAATAATATCGCCAGAAGAGTCATGAAATTATTATTAAAGTTGGTTAAAAACTCCCTAGGACGCCATATTTGCAATGACTGGTGTTTTCTAACTCCTGTTAATGACAAAACTCTTAAGACCCACCTCCAGTCTGAGGCTTCGCCGTCAAAAAGTCTTTATCTGATCTGCACGATGGTATTTCCAGTTGGTGCATGCACAAACCAATCTAGTTCTCTTCCGGTTCATAAATGCTAAAATAATGAATAATGAATTTAACAGTGTGGTTTGTGTTTAAGGTTAGGTGTCGGTATCTGGTTAAAGATTGTATTTATGAATCGGGAAATGGACTGAGAATGTGAGGGCCTGAGAACCAGGCATCTGCACAGATAGACGGCTAGTGGTGCTTTCTTGGTTAAGAAAAGTGCCCGTTCTGCTGGCCCCCCAGTGTTTTTTTTTTTCTTCATTTATATTTAAAAATTAAAAAATACCCTATGGAAACCTATGTTGATGGAATCCCCTGCGCTGAAAACATTGCATGGCTTCTGGATCAATGCTTCCCAAAAAAAAAAAGGATTTAAAAAGAGAAAAAAATATGTGCACCACAAGCAGTAATGACACTCCCATTCAAAAGGTGGCGCCAAACACAGCAGATAAGGGAAATGATGAACCTGGTGGTGAGCAAAAGAAGAAAAACAACAACAATGATGGCTGTTTTTATAAAATGGTGTCTTGATATTTGCCGTTTTGTCCTATTTGGTGTAAATTGTCTCTCTGAGATTCCAAGAACACAACTTTTCTCTTCTATACTGTTGACAAACCAGCGCATTATCGACACCTTTGAGGCGGTTGTGAAAACTGTGCATGTCTTAGCGGAGCGTGGTTTCAATTTGCCCATAAATGGTGGAATAGAACATGTAGCTTTAATTCTTTGACATTAAGGATAGTTGTGAGACATTTTTATTTAATGACTTTGCTTATTACACAATTTCCTTAGCCGACATATTGGAAAAGTGCTAATATCTGGCACTAATGGCTTGCCATAGTTCTGCTGGATTTAGCCTTCTGTGCTAATAAAAGATCTAGCCACAGTGGTCTGTTAATCATCATCATCATCATTATCGTCATCATCATCCCCACGGCGCACCCAGTGTTTTATTTTAATCCTGACCCAATCCTGTGTTACAGCAGGATACATGCTTAGGCTGTAATGTTAGGTTAAGGCTTCTGCCTGCCACACTGGGTGGGGAGAGGACTGTCAAGCCAGTGGGCTTTTGTGTGCGTGCATGCGTGTGTGTCTGTGTGTATTCTTTATAGAGGTAGATGTGTTGCTGACTCGCCCCTCTGACAGACCGGCCTGACTAGCTCAACTCGTTTGGGTTCGGTTTCCCCATCTCGGCCGCAGAATGTTGTTTAAATCTTTAGGCCTTCTTACTGGGAAATTATTGCTTCCACTTGTGAGCAAAGCCGAAATTTGGAAAGAGAGGGGGGGGAAAGAAAATTCACAATTATCACTTGGCGGGACTTTTCCAAAGTGACACACGCTGATTATTTTGCAACAAACGCTTAACAGCAGCTTTGTTAACCCAGCAAACATTTATGCGCAACACAATTAGACGGTTGTGTTTCATCCCACACCTTTGGTGTCCTGATCTGACTCGGTCATGGTTTGCTGTCTGCAAGGCTGCTGGCATCACTCATTTATTTACTCTTGATCTGCATTAAGCATGGGCCGATATGCGACTCTGACGGTAAGATAACCTGGAGTAAAATCAATTTACCTGAGATCGGAATCGACAATTTTCCCCTTGATAGCTTCTGATCTTTGATCGGGAGGTCAGATACTGAAAAATCTGATATTTTGTTGCTTTTCGTCTAATGCATCAAAACTAACTCCTGCCATTTTCACTCTGAATGTATAAACTGGCAGCATGTAGTTTAATAAATTTCAGTAAGTCTATGTATATTTCCACTCATAAATAAAGGATATCTTGTACTTCCTTAGTTTTCTGCAGGTGCAAACTTTAGAGATGAAAATAATTTGTAGGTTAGCCTGTAAAGAAAACTGACAATGGGGATCAACCAGGAGCAAAGCCTGATCGGTGCAAAACACGGAGTGAAAAAAGTCACAACATTTCCGCAGTGGTTTTAAAACAAAGCTGTATAACATAATCTAATTGCATTTATTGCAGACATCCATCCATTATCTATACCGCTTGCTGGGGATTTGGTGCATATTTCCTGCGGTCTTTAGGCATCTCTAGGGTACACCCTGGGCATGTCTATAACAGCTATTCATATTGCTGCTAAAATAAAATATTAACAAATGCAGCTATTTGAATATTATGTTTAACATTTGTTATTGTTACTTTGGTGTTGGCACATCGCCTTGAGCTTGAAATATATAGATTAAACAACCAATAAACTCAGCAGAAATACCTTCTTTTTTTTTTCTTCTTCTTCTTTAGTTTCCGTACAGTGACGTTCTGTGTTTTTCGTGACTGGACACGTTTCTAACAGCCAAAAAAAAGAAAAAAAAGAATGAATTTATGTATGTGAGAAAAGAGCGTAGCAGCTCTCTTAAGTCAGTTAATTGGCAGTAAAGTGGGGGAGGAGCAATACTGGTTTAAACTATACCCCGTACGGCCAGAGAAAACCCTTGGCTTCCCTGGCACTTTCTTTCAGTTTCGACACCATAACTATTCGGGTCAGTTTCTGGTAACTGGCCTGTGGCTAATCTACATACACATGGTTTCATTTCAATATTTTTTTTTTCCCAAGTGCTGAAAACATCAGGAAAATAGAGATACTGCCCACATGCCAGGCCCTCTCTGTGGTGTGTAATGATCATGTTCGTCTGTGAGACATGTGTTTGTGTGGGATTTCCTGACCCGACCTGCTGCAGGAGGGCTTTCTTTTTGAAAGAAGTCAAAAGAGGAAGCGGTTGGTTTCTATCAGGTTTTTTTCTGTTCTTTAACAAGCCCCCACCGCCACCCTTCATACTCCAGATTAATGTGATATATATCATATGATGGTGTGTGGGTGTGCATGCGAATCCATTTGCATCATTGCAGACTCAAACATATTTCGCAAAACTAGAAATGAAACAAGCGTGTCAGTAAAGGAAACGCATTCAATTCCCATCAGTTCAGATTAATCAACATTTAAATGTTATTAATTTCGTTGGAATTCTCTGGCTTCCCTTTTAGGTTTACCGTATGATCTCTGGCCTCTAAGTAAAAGACAAAGGAGGAAGGGATAATCGTACGAGAGACGGACAGCAGGCACCCATCGTCTCCTGGGTTTATGGACTGGAGGTAAGGATATTTTAATGGAATTACAAGCTGCCTTTTTTTTTTGGCAGTTTTTGTTTAATGGGCTAAAGGCACCTAACTTAATTACAGCTTATAGCCGTCTTTCTATCCATTAGCTCCTTTAGATGAGCATAAAAGGCCACATTAAGCCAGATTTTAAGCAACCTACCCCCTCCGCTGAGGTGGGGATTTTTAATTAATAAGCATCTCCAATCCTTTTTTATTTATTTATTTATTTTAATTTTTCTTCCTTGGAATCAGATTGTTAAACATTGCAATATTGTTAACAATCTGCGCTCATGTATTTTAGTTTGATTACATGTAGGGTATTTGAGTTGACCTGCATGGGATCAATTGTGATATTTATGTCTAAAGAAGGCTTTATATTTTATTTTTCTTGTCCACCTGTGGAAAGCCATTGGAACCTTTCATGAGCTCAAATTTCACTCACTTACCCATAGTTCAATGTACAGTTCTGTGGTGATGATACACAGCTCTGTCAGATGTACACCGTCTATGTAGTCTCTGAGTTACAAACTTTCCAAATATGAATGATATCGAATATTCTTCTTATGCAGTTTCACCTCAAACCAAGCATCCTTGTTGTATGACTCCTGCTCACGGCCTTACTGGGGAGGTTTCTTTGGCTTCGTCACTTAATTAGATGATTCATCGTCATCTTTGCTCTGTCTGCGCATTCACAAAGTTCTGAGCTGCACAAGGTTGAAAGCTGAGGAACGTGGTGGACCTTCAAGGCCATCTGACAAAATTATCACGATGGAGCAAACAGCATGAGCAAGCTGTCTAGACGGGAAAAATAAACACATATCCACGCAAAGGACCTTTTCGATTGGGGGGGAAAAAATCTAAAAGGATTTCAAGAAGTGACATTTAAACAATAAATAATCAACTTAATGTTGTAAATTGTAAAGCAGATGTACTTTACTGATGTAAAATACTTTTTTTGGACTGCTTTCTTTGTAATGGTGCTTTCTTTTTGTATTCAGAAGTCGAAATATCCAACGTCACTAGTAGTAGAGTCAATTGGAGCTCGACTGCCACTCAGGGTCCCTGAGAAAGACCCTGACCCCGTAATTCCACATCCTCCGCTCCTGTATGTGTCCTTTATTTTCCAGTCCGCCTCCTTGAGTCCGTGAAAAGCAAAGCCTGCTACATCCGCGGTTACTCCGTCTAACTCTGCTCCAAAGTTTCTTGGAGCCCATGAAGAGAGCGTGTGCGATCATCCTCATTACAAGCAAAATGCAATTCTATCTGGAGAGGATTACCAGGTTTTAAATTAAATGTTAAAAAGACAAATCTGCTATATGGTGCAAAAAGAGTGGTTTGTGTCCAATATTTAAATAAAACAGTTAATTATATTGGGAATAATAATAAAAAAAGTGAATTTGTGGTTAACGATCTATAGCTACGCCATTTAAATTTAATAAACCGGACGCTGTTGTTGTTCTTTTTCCTGTTTGCTACGACTGCAATTGGCGAGCTTGACTCAGGCCGGAGCCAAACAGACCAGAATGGAGCAAAAAATTGGACTTGCTCCGTATTTTGAAGGCGAACGACAGAGAGCTGGTTTGCTGATGGTGACGTTCGGAGAAGTCATGCAGAATGGGGAACTGTTCTCATTAATTAAAGTAACAACGCAGTTCCTCCGTCGGTTCGGACGTGCACGTACGTGAACGAGACAGAGCGGTCACGCTTGATGTGGAATCTGGGTTCAGCACCAGATTGCTCCCTGGGTGCAGCACAGTGGCAGCCCACTGCTCCCAGGGAGATGGGTTAAATGCAGAGGACAAGTTAGTTTGGGTTGTATGCTGCAATGACAAATAAAGTTGATTAATATTACTCAAAAGCCAAAGGTTCCTGATCAATGCGCACAACAATCAGCCAATCCCACTGGTTTTTGGTATTTTGGTTCAATAAGACTGTGACGATGCTGATTATGACATGCCCACGTTTTTCTTACTACTCTCTTTCTGAGCTTTACTATCTGGGCCACTTAGATCTACACTTCTTAAACAGTTTATTAGATACACTTTGCTAATCTCACTCACTTGTTGCTAGAGAGTTTGAATGTTTTTTTTATTTCTTTTTTGTGTTTTTTTTTTTTTAACTTGAACTGATTGATCACAACGCATAACAAATCCCACTGGTTTCCAGCTGGGAACTGGTGCAAACAGCCTGCTACTCTTCCCCACCGACGCACAGCCGCCCCCATAAAACGAAACACCGTTCTGAGTATTGTCTCGAAGAGCTCCATCTACTTCAACTGGTTGCCTTTCTGGCTGATTTATTATATGATTTGGGTGGATCAAACAAGGCAGATGTTACTTCGGTAGGTTATTTTTTGATTTAGGAACAGCATAAAACTGCACTGCAAAAACAGAACTAGAAATAAGTAAATGTTCTTAAAATCAGTGTATTTGTCCTTGATTTGAGCAGGTAAATAAGATGATTTGCCAATGGAATAAGATTGTTGCACTTAAAATAGGAACAAATCATCTCTACCATCTTATTTCAAGTGCAGGATGTCTAATTATCTTATTTTAGGGATCAAAATACCCATTCCATTGGTAGATAATCTTATTTACCTGCTCAAATCAGGGAAAAATACACTAACTTCAAGAACATTTTACTTATTTTTAGATCAGTTTTTGCAGTGTGAGAGGTAGAACTAATGGTGAACTTTAGGCATCTTAGGTTTAACTTTTGTTTGGGAGTAAGGATGCATAACATTTGGAAAAGATTATATTGATATATGTGATTATCACCTATAGATGATACCATTAGGATTGCACATTCTACATCCTGGTCACAAACAGAATAATGGGTTGTACGAGTCCAGATGGCCAAATGTATCCCTGGAAAGTAGATTTGTATGGCACCTGGGATATTATTTATATTGATATTGTATCCAAGCAGACCTTTGGGATTTGGAAATTGCACACATTGATATTAAGACAATGATGATATATTGTGCAGCTCCATGTGGAAGTGAATCGTTTCTTTTAGGTTTTACTTCAACTTTGGGGTGTTTTTACACGTTAAAGTTCTGACATTGTGCAAAAGAAAAAGCCGCCCTAAAACAAATGTATGCTAAGAGTCAATTGCTTGGACACACCTTCACATTCAATTGCTTGTCACTGTCTCTGGGAACTCCTTCGAGACTATTGAAAAACATTTTCAGGGGACTGACTACCTTTTTAGAATTTGAAAAACATAAAATATATTTTGTTATTTCCCAATTTATGGTTTGCTGCATGATTCTATACATTTGTCCTTCATACTTTTAGTGCCTTTGCTATGTTTCTGTTACGAGATGAAAAGAAATAAAAGTAAGGAAAAGCAATTGAGTGACACAAGTGTGACCAAGTTTCTGACTGGTAATGTACAAATGAAGATGCATTTGCACTATTTGGCCAAAATCAGAAGATTATCATCCAGGCTGGTGATGACCTACAAATATATCTATATTTCTAATAAATGAAGGCCTCCCACCCAAGCCGTCCACAGCTGTGCTTATTTTGTCAATCTTGAGCACACATTGTTCAGTATTGCTGTCTAAAAATCTTCTGGGGGAAAAAAATCGTTCTTGGGTCTAATTATGATCTTACTCTAGAACAGCGGTGTCCTCAATAATAAAATAAATAAAGGTTTTAACCACTCAGGCCAAAATCATCACATTGGAAATTCTCACGAGCCACAATATTTAAATAAATTTAAAAAGAGAAACTCATTTTGGTGGAGTTTATCTATTAGGAGCAGCTTATCAGTATACAATATTTTGTTAGTCAAAGTGGACTGATGTAGTAGAAGAGGGTTATGTTTCTTGGGAATGGTCCCTTTTCCTATGTTTGTTTTTAGGTAATTCTATGTTTCCCGTTTTCTTTGTTTTGAAAATTAGGATCTGGGTTACTTTTTTTATTTATTTTTTTTATAAATTAGCAGTATTTAGTCAGGTTTGAAGAGTAGTTGCTCCCCATTTTGCTTCTGAGTAAGAGTTGTGGGTCTACGAGGATCATTGTCCTGTTTACCGTGACCTTACCAGATAAGCACAAAGCCTGCTGGATAAAATGCAGATATTTTGTGCAATAAGTATTTTTTTTCCAGTGAAAGTCCTGTCATAAATCATTTTCAATGAAGTGTCCCTCTGCATTCATAATCTGGGGAGGCAGATTTAAACCATAATTGAACCGTGGTCCCTCAAAATCACTCTAAGAGCCACATGATCCAGTGTTTGGCCAGTCCTGCCCTATAAGAGTATTTGTCTTTCTCGATAGTTGTTATTTAGATGCTTCTGTACAGAACTGTGGTGGGTGCATATCAGCCAGCGATATTAGATGTGCAGCTTTCAGTATCTGCACAAAATAAAATCCGCAAACCCTCTGTCTCCAATCAGTTGGTGTTTTTTCCTACCTGTTGGTCCTACCATGTCAAATAGCAATGGCATTCCAACAGGTTTAATCATCCTGCAGGATAAATCTAAATTGGAAAATAATAAAAATATTTTAAAAAAAGTCGATTAAACAACTCTAACCTTGCTGTGCTTTTCATCCAGACTGCTTTTCATGCCTCCAGTCAGCTCCTAGCCGGCTGCAAGCAGACTGAGATGATCTGAAATCCATTTGCGCTCATTTATCAGGGGGAGCACTTAGACGAGAATTTGACTAACTTCCCTGAGTATGACTTCATCGAGGTCATTGCACATTCTTTGTTTCTCCGACATCGTTTACACCACAAACACTTTGTCGTGGTCAAACTTTGGTAAACGGCGGGTGGGAGGAGCCTCCCGGAGACATCCCCGTCCTTGGAACCAAATATGAGCTGAATAAAGTGGTCAAGCAGTTGAATATTTTATAGGCAACCTGGAAGTTAACTCCTCTGTGGTTTGCTGGCTGCAGTCGCTCTATAACTCCAGCTGGCCTTTGAAGATGGCTCAGGAATAATGGCAGATCAGGAGGATGTTTGTAAATTATTTTAGTTTTTCGTTGGATGATGTGCACATTGAGAGTTTGACAACCCCTGAGACCTAAATATTTGTGGCGGAGCAGTAATACACCGTAGTATTTGAGCCCGAAGAAACAATGTTATGTGTCATCTAATAAACTAAACAAAAAATGTTTTTTGAAAATATCAAATTTGCCATAATAAATGTAAATTGATATTGTCTACACAAACAAGTGTTTTTTATGTTTTCTAAGCAAACTATAAAGAGTCTTGGAAATGAAACTCAATTCCCATGAAGCAAATTTAATTGAAGGATATTTGATTTATATTTAATTGTTTAGAATGTTTTGAATCTTTTAATTAGCAAGACGGGACTTTTTTTTTTGTCCTGGGGTAGAGTTGTGATGTGGCACAGAGGTCTGTGTCTTTTAGTCGCTCTTCAAAATGGGAAAAACAAGAGAACTTGGCATTCAAGTACATCTGGCTGAGATTATTCTGCTTGAATGAATCCCTGATTTTCAGGGCTCCCAGGAAAAGTAGTTCAATGGAGCCCTCAGACCAAATAGAAATACAACAAACAGGAAAATTAAAGATAGGTGTATATGTGTAAAAATGTAATATTTGTTTTGTGCTAAAGCTCAAAGACATAAATTAACATTTAATACATATATATGGATGTATGGTCTACATTTGATGGAGTTTGTTGAGTGAAATTATGCAAATTTCATATTAGAAGTTCTTTGAAAATTATTCCTCAGTTTGCTCTATTTGTATATGTGCACAACAAATATTACTGAAATAATGTTTACTCTTTTAATTGTCATCTGCTACCAGGCCCGAGCCGTTTCTATGATGAATTCCACTAATTGTGCTTGGGTTGCTCTTTAGCAGAAAAGCAAACATATCCTGTGCAATAAGCACTTAGAATCTGGTAATAAATTGAATGGGGGTAAATTTTATACTGTATGCTTAAAGCTTGAGCTTAAACTAATTAATAAGCATGATGTATTATATTGTTACAACAGTAATAAGCAATATAATATTTGAGCAGCAGTTGCAATAAAAGTTGCTTTTCTGTTTGTCATCAAAAGCAATTAATGCTGTTATTTAGCAGTTTTAATTAAAAAACTTTTGGTGCACATGCCACGATATGGTAATATTGTAATATTTTTAATCCGACTGGGAGAATTTCTTTGCTTGGAATCGTTAATAAACATTGGATTTATTACAATATTAAGCAGTTTGATTAGCAGATTAGCGTTGTGCCAACCTGATCTGTCAGGATTCAGCTTCAGTGGGTCAACCCAGATCTACTGAATCTAAACTACAAAAGTTGCTTATTGCCAAAAGGAGGACCTGCAATCAAAAAAAAAAATGTTCTGATGTTTTCTAAGCTCTTTGTTCGCGCTTGATTTTCGTTCTCGTGTGCGTTCGTGTCAGTCGTGGGCAAACTTGCGCGACAAATCATGTGACCGCGGCCTCGCTGCGCTGGTGACAAGCATGTGTCCGTGAAGCGGTGGATAGAGGGAAGTGACATGTCGAGTGGTCTGCCGGGTGAGGAACACACTCGCCCCTGTGCACATGCATACATGCATGTATATGTGCGCACGGTTCCAGGAACTGCTTTAATCAGGGCATACGAAGCCCTTATAAATTCCCCCTTTTCAGACCTGGGTCTTTCAGTTTCATACGAACCATGTGAGTGGGAGGAAGGTGGGGAGACAAGAGAGAGAGAGGAGGAGGCGGATTGGGAGTTTTTATTTCTTATCCCTCCCCCCCAAAGTTTGAATGCGTCTCATTGTCTTGCGTTATACTTGCTCCTATCATTCTGAGAACATCTCTAGTATTACCCTGAACTGTGTTCATGCGACAATTATGAACAAAAAAAGAAAGAAGAAAATTACACCTCGGTGCTCAGACTGATGTGTCATCGTTTGCATGAGGGTCACGATGGTTCGTCGGTGGTTTGATGTGACGGCACCTTCTCTGTAAGGTCACTGCATGAACTTCACACATCATTTCTTTCCCTCCTCTATTTAAACTTATTAGGAAGTCAAGGCCTGGATTTGTGAGCTAGTTTCTCCACACTGCAAACTGTAATAACTCAGGGATGACTACATGCTGTCCGTAATCCAGGCTGCTGCTGCTGCTGCTGCTGTCATCGAGTCTTGCCCCCACTCATTCTGTGTCAATAGAGGAAGTTATGTATCTGCCATTTCCTCTTTTCAGTCATGAGTTTCTGTAACATTTGACAGCCCTCCCTTGCTCTCGACCACCAGCCTCACAGCCCACGCCACCCCTAGGATAAACCAATTGGCAGGTGGCCTTGACTTTTTGTCGCGCTCTTCTTGTAAAGCGTCAGAGCGACGTAGACTTGAGAGAGAAAAAACAGCTACACAGGCCGAAGGAGTGGCAGTGATTCAGCTCTTCTAGTAACACTGCAATTGTTTCTGTACACACTGAGCGGGCGGTTATCATAAATAGGTACAGTGAGACAACACTTCAGGGAAAGTGAGAATAAACACCCAAACATGAGCAGGCAAAAGGGACTCGTCGCTGCTGAAAGTGACCCCTTTCATGTCTGTCGCTCAGAGGGGAACTCCAGCTGCAGATGGAGGCTTGTATTCCAGAGGGGCTTCTTGTCGTCCCTTGTCATCCCAAAAACAAAAAAACTGAATCATCTTTGTTAATATTTAAAAGAAAATCAATTATTTATGTGAAATAACATGCAACTCATTTATCTTACATTTGTAAAATATGGTCGAAAGCCAGATAACTCGTATAGACGCTGTGCAGAAAGACACGGAACCATTTTTTTCCCCTCACTGTCTGAGATTAAATCAGACTTTTCCCTTTTTACGTTAGAATTGCCAAAATGATTTCAATTTACCAGAATTAAGAGACAAGTGAGCAGAGGATAATTTTCTCAAGCATCAGAAGTTTGCATACACCAAGGTCAATATGCATTTAAAATCCTTGGGAAAGCCTGGTGGAGTTGTGACATGGCTTTTAAGGTTCTTATTTAGTTTACAACATCTTGGTTGCTTGGAGACGTACGTGTGGCTGTATTGTATGTCAACACCAAAATCAGCCAAGATGCCAGGAACAGATTTGTGGATCTCCACAGGTCGGGTTCATCCTGGGGTCCATTTTCTGTTCTAGATGCCTGTGTTCCAGGTAAGAACATATATATTGGTTTGAAAGGTCCATATCAACCCCAGAACATAATCCCAGTATGTTGTAAAGCAGCTGGCTGAAGATGTTGAGAATGTGTTGCTATCCACAGTGAAACGAGTTCTGTACCGACATTGGCTGAAGGGCCACTCAGCATGGAAGAAGCCATTACTCCTGAAGGAACATTAAAAACATATCATAGTGTGCAGATGTACTTGGGGACAGAGGTCTTAATTTTTGAGGACATGATCTGTTGTTTTTTTTTTAATTGAAGTTCAAGTGTTTGGTCAAAATGACCGTAATGAGATTTGGAAGAGAAGGTGGGAAGCTTGCAAGCCCGAGAACATCATAGTGGGATTGGTCAAAAATGTCCTAAATAAGGGAACCAGTTGATTGCATCAAAGTCCCGACCAGCAGCATTCACTCCTGGGGAAGCGTAGAGCTACAGGGAGAGGAGTCTGCATTGTTCATGGCTTTGCAGCAATCCCTCATACTGAGCAAGCATGAAGCGACAGTGGAAGGAAAAACCTCCAGCAGAACCGGGCTCAGTATGAACGGTCATCTGCCTCGACCGACTGGGGGTTAGAGAAGACAGAGCAGAGACACAACAAGACAGACAAAAAAGCACAGAAGCACACATTGATCCAGTAATCTGTTCTACATTAGATGGTAGTAGCGGGTGATCTGTCTTCACTGGATGATGTCTCAGTTAACAGAACGCCAGACCAGGTGTACCTACTATGAAGAAAAAAGAGAGAGAACAAAAAGTTAAAAGCTGAAACGACGACAGTCATTTCAATGTAATGCAATGCAAAACTGGAGAACAGTAGGAGAACTCAGCAGAGTGAGAGAAATAGGCCCTGATGTTCTCCAGCAGCCTAAGCCTATAGCAGCATAACTATAGAGGTAGCTCAGGGTAACATGAGCCACTCTAACTATAAGCTTTGTCAAAAAGGAAAGTTTTGTAATTAGTTACCAAAGTCTATGTTTGGAGAGGCCATCAAAAAAAACCCTGATCCAACAGGATATTTTTGGCAAAAGCTGAGAAGTGAGGCAACCTACAGATGTGACCCAGTTGTATCGGTTCTGTCAGAAGGTTTGGGCCAAAATTTCTGCAATTTCTGTTGTAGGAGTAGACCTAAAACGTTTGACCCAAGTCACACAGATGAAGCTGCAATTATACTGAATATTATAGAAATGGATGTAAATGTCTGAATTGTAAGATTGTAAAAACAAAGTCTAAACAAATTCTCATTATTCTAGCATCTAGCAAATTCATTTTTTTTATTTTTTTTTGTAAACCCTACTGCCCTAAAAGAGGAAACATTTAGTTTGATTTACGGTCGGACAGAAAGAGCGACTGGTTGTGTTTTATATCTAATATCTGGTGTCAGCTGTACGTGCTTCTGGTCTAAGTGGTAAAGCTGTCACTTGGCATTTGAAGGCTGCAAGGGAGAAAAACAGTTTCGACTCTTCCAGCCCCTCCGCTGAGGTTAATGTTGGTGTTTTTACAAGCAGCATGACTAAAACCTCTTCCTAAATTTCTTCTGAGGACTTTAATTGCCTGTAAGTGAAGTAAAAATGGACACACTCCCCTACTTCTCATTCTGTTCAGCTGATTTGTCAGGAAGTTGGCACATCTTTCCCTCATCTCTTCCGGCTGCGTTCTCTCTCTCTCTCTGTGTCTCTCTCTCTGTATTCTCTATCTACCTGTCGGGAAGCTATTGTCGTTCTTCTGCTTAGCCTTTTTTCCTCCGAGCCGTTTCTGCATGTCTTTCGTTTTAATCTTTCCATCTTCTCTCGTGGTCGACCATCTTCACTGAGCACAGGAAGAGGAAACTGATCAGGATCAGTTGGTTTTTGCGACACTTCTGTGTGTTTCTGCATGTGTCCAGTACTTTTGCAAGATCTTCCTTTTTTAAAGTGGGAGGTCGTTCGTGCAGGACGACTGCTGCCTTTCAGATCCTCCCTTTCATGTGGCAACTTTAAATACAGGATGCGCACTTATATGCTCGCAGTTTAATCTTCTTCTTCTTCTTCTTCTTCTTCTTCTTCTTCTTCTTGTCAGCCATGAAAGCTAAAAGATTTGTCAAAAACATAAAACAGCTATAAAAAGCTGTAAAATGGTCAACAAAGTACATATAAACACCCACCTGATTCACCCCATCTTACAAATTTTCATGATTGCAATAAATATATTGATTAGGACAGACGCAACATTCCCATTGTTCCTTTTAATGTTACTTTCTTTGAAAAATAAACCCACATGCACTACAACACCTACACTACCTAAACTTAACAACACACACAGAGGCATCACAACTCCTCTGTACTCTCGGTACTGAGAAAAAAGCACCAAAATAGCCCATTATGCTCTCTTGAAGTTTATCATCAAAAAAGGTTTTAATTTCAGCTCAGAAAATGACTTTACAGTCACAATTTGCTGTGCAGTTTGAGTGCAGGGCATTAGGGCAAGTGCTAAAAGCAACACTAAACAAAACTGTATACAGTCTTGCAAATATAGATATGTTGACAATAGAACATTATTCATTTAGATTCAACCTATGTGAAGTAAAACTCTAGAAATATGTGAACATTTTCTAATATCCTTTTAATGTGACTTGTTTTGTTCAGCAATGGAAACACAACCTTTGGTTAATAAAGCAGCACTTAAGCTACTTTTTAAACAATAACGCTCAAATTTAAGAAATCTGAAGCTATCAACATTATTTTTATAAGTTTATTTCTAATACTGTTTCTAGATGTTAGAAAAGACACAAATAATTTTCTTAAAAAAAAACATTTAGATTGAGCAGGCATAATTTAGCTGGGGTTGAGTGTATTTTAAACAAATCTTTGATATTTTTCTTTACCTTTTTATTTAATATCAGTGCATAATCTCCATCTTTACTAAATATATGAATCATTTGTGGCAAAAATATACTCTGAATGGGATTTTACTACTTTTTTTATTTAACTTAACTTGAGTATAACTATTTATAAATTCCATGTTGATAATTGTTTTTATTAAAATCGGTAATTATGTCTGACCTCTTTTAACTGCATTCCTGTAGAATAAAACGAACAAAAAATGTTTGTTTGTTTTTTTTAAACTTTATAATTCATCAGTGTTGAAGAACCTTTAATTAACAAACTATGACTTCCTGTTTCCCTAAGGTATAATAATATATAACTGTGGCCCATTTCTCCATTTTGAAGCATGGCAGAGAGCACATGTTATTTTTTAAGGCTGAAATCCAGAAATGGCTATAAGGAAAATAACTAATCGTCTAAACCTGCCCATACCTATAGCAGAGTTTCTGCAAAGTTAAGAAACATTTCACGACCAAGTCACCCAATAACTTATTAAATACCTTGTATTTAAGCAAATTCAATAACCTTGTGAATCTAAATTGATGTTTTGTGACCTAGTTTAGTGCCCGTACAACTGGGTCACCTAAGTTAGACTTCTAGAGGGCAAAAAATAACCCGCAAGACGAGAGAAGTTAGTTCTTTAACCCGAGGCTGAATGAACCCAGCTCTCTCTGGCCAGGAAAATTTCATACTTTACAAGAACTCAAGTGCAGAGTTCACTACCACCACAGTGCAGCACCTTTTACATTTCTGGGAAGACATGCAAGATAAAAAAAAAAAAACACTTCTGCCCAGAATTTGTGTCGAACAAGTTGCAAGAACAAAGTTCTCTGTTCTTGGTGTGTTTAGTCCTTTTAATATCAAGCTGCACAAGTTGGGTTTTAGTCAAACGATTTAATTTCCTGCTTCCAAGCCAAATCTTTCTGAGCAGACATTCAGGAACATTTTGATTTAAATTGCCTGAAACGTTCAGCGAGCCATTTTTCCAGTCGCCGAATTGTTTTGCAGTTTTGTTTGTGGCAGAAAGCCAGATATCTAAATCCCTTTTGGACGGGGCTTGCTTTCATGCATTCAGGGGTTTGTTTTTTTTGTTGCACCCAAATTTCACAACCAGAACTACAAGTCACAGGACAAATAAATACTACCAGGAAATTCCTCACTAAACAAAAGCACAAATTTAAAGCTTAATAAATATAATTTATGACCTAGTGTTGAAAATTAGGGTACATTTAAGACATTTTAAGGCTTTAATAATAGATTTATTAAATATGTGGCTGTTTTTATGATATTTTACAAGGTCTTTAATTTAATCATCTTAATTTGGGGCTACAAAAATCAAAAAATGTATATACTAGGTGTCAAATTACATTTAGTTTTACTTTTACTTGTGGGGACACTAGTGGCATTTGGCTGTTTAATGATTTGTGGTCCTGACAAAGGGGTTCGGGTGATGTTCTGTGACTGAAAACAACACGAGGGAACCAACAAGCCCAGCCGAGTGGAAATTATCCTCAGACATTTTACCTTCTCTGCAAACTTCTGCTCCTGGAACAGGCTTCTGGCTGCAAATTATATGTTTAGGATATTAAAATCTAAATATTCATGTTGCTTTATGCAGACACCTGCTCCTTCGTCGTGAGAAGGTGTATATTTAAAGAGGTTTGCAAAGCAAGACGGGTTTTCAATAACTGTTTTGACGCTTACAATATACTGCAGGAAGGCATTTAGGTCAGTGAGTCATATGCTAGAGCTGAAAAACATCAATTTCAGTTGACAAAGTTACTGTAAATTGAGCTTTTGCAATTAAGTAAATAAAATATAGGTCAAGGAATCAGGTTGCTAACGGTATTTTTTTTTTTTTTTTAAGTCTTAAATGCAAATGATGCCAATCTACGGAGATGCATTTAACTGACTGAAGCCTGCAGAAGTCCTGCTGCAGTCGGAAAAATAATTCAGAAGTTTAAACCGACTGCATCTGTGTCAAACAAGGCTGGGTGAGTTCATCTCGCCAACCTGAGGAGGATGATGAAGGAGGCTAAAAAAAAAAAAATGCTGCTGCAGGTAGTTTCCATAACATTACGGTTTACCTGGATGCTTTTCATGTTGATCGCGTTGCTAATAAGAGTGGAGAGCTCTGGATACTTTCTGATAACTCTGCTGGAAGTGATGCAACTGGAAAGCATCAAACCAATTGGCTAAAGAGGCCGACAGGAGCTCGTCATTTTTGACATTTTTAATGACTCTGATTAAATAGAGGAAAGCACAATTCCTTCTGCATGCTATTTTTTTCTACAAAGGAGTGTGAAAATGAACCAAGTTTGTATTATGAGTCTCTTGGTCCACAGTTACACCCCCACAGTTCCCTGTTTGTACCACAGACTGACATGCTAAAACACCCCCGCTCAATTACTGCAACTCTGCTTATAAATTACTCATGTTTGACCGTAACGAAGCTTAAAAACCCGACTTTGGTCGATTCCTTTTTTTTGGGGCGTTCACACATAGTCTAAAAGAAATCGGGTTCGACGCAGTGAGTGGTTCGCCTACACACCTTGACGCTCCAGCGTTCACACACAGCTGTGGAGCACTGAGGGGTAGAAACTGCTGACCAGATAAGGAGCTGAAAGAAAAGGGGGGGAGAAGCAAAGTGTGAAACCACGCCGTCAGCAGGCTTTCTCTCTCTCTCACATCTGTGCTTGTTCTCCATCTAATGGTGAAAACTCCCTTTTGGTGATGCTAATGATAGAGGTGGCTGCTACCACATCGCTCCCTCAGACATCTGCCTACACACACACACACACAGAAGATTACACCTGCAAGGACTCTTGCTACTTCCTGTGGCTGCGTGCATGTGTTCACCTCTTGCTCGATAGTTGTGTTTATCTTCCAGCCGTCGTGTCACGGCTCCTCTCCCTCTTGTCTCTCTCTCTCTCTCTCTCTCTCGCTCTGTCTCCCCCTTCCTCTCCCCTTGTAACTTAACTCTCTCGACTCTTGTTTCACGTCTCGTTGCCAACACAGATTGTTGGAGGCCGGGACTAGATTTTCCTGTCTTAACCCCCCCCCCCCCTTCTCCTTTTCACCCCCTTATCTTTTAGAGTATCTCTACACCCACTCCCCATCCTCTCACTCACTCTCATGTGTTTCTCCTCCCCCGTACCCTCCTTATTTTTGTGATTTCTAAGAATATGTGTGTTTTTAGAAGACGCGCCTCCCTCATGTTCCTTTTGTTGCTGCTGTCATATCGTCTCAAATCTCAGACCATTTTTCCTCTTTCCAACCTCAGATTGATTTCCTTTGCTGCTACTGCTCCCTCGGTGCTTCACCGTAAGAAGCCGAGCAGAAATGTTTGGGTACAGTGATTTTTGTTAAAAAAAAAGAAACGCAGTAAGAGCAAAAACGTGTTTTTTTTTATATGGCTTTCAGAGAAGCAGCGTATGCTCTCTCGACAGTTTTCTATGAAAGATGACAGAAAAATAAAAATTAATTTTACCAAATCTAGCACTTTTATTTAAGTAGAATAAAAACGTGTGTTTTAATTCTGAAATATAGAGACAAGTGACAAACTTGGTTACAAAATAAAATAAAACCAACAGTAAAAATAAAAAAATAAAAAGTGAAAATATTTTTTTTTAACAAAAACTTTTAACTATTAAAGAATATATGTAACTTTTTTTAAATAATAGAATATGAAAAACATTATCTTTTTTTTTACCAAGTAATGATAAAATATTGTTGTGACTGTAACATTTTTACAGAGGCAGTTATTTTTATATTAATTGCGGTTTTAGACATACAAACGTGACAGCTCCAGGAATTGTTTTAAATTCCTGAAGAGAATAAACTTTGTTGACCGACAAATATGAACATGGGATGCTCCTCACTGACGGCCTTAATGCTAAAACACACTAATGGGTGTGGTATGAGATTCTCACAGTGTGAAGAAATAATTTCACAGCATTTAAACAAAAAACGGTAAACAAAAATATTCAGCATGATCCATTTGCAGGTATCTTGGTATCTTCAACATGCTTGAATATTTTGGGGGCCGTCTACTGTAGTAGCTGCAGTAGCTGCAGTCTGCTGTCACTGTAGTATGAAAGCAGAGTTACCATAAGAAGAGTAATGGATGGTGCTGCTTTACTTTCCAAGAATATCACAGTTTTTTTTGTTTTTTTTACCCCCAAACTGGTCTTTATTGCAGGTGAGCTGACTAGCAGCAGCAGGTGGAAGAATGGCAGCGTTGCTTTACGCCATCCTCAATACAGCCAGAGAGGTCACTCCGACACTTTCTCTGGCATTTGGTTAAAAGCATTCAAAACTGTAGGAACGGTTATGTAAAATAAAATGTGGCCATTTTCTTGTGCCGTGACTTTTTAAAAACGTCCTTGATACCTTGACACTGGCACATGATGATTAAAATCAAAAAAGAGAAAACATGAAATAAAAACAACTGGTCAGCAGCTATAAGAGGATTTTCTTCATCTCTGCAAAGCCACCTACCTAAAAAAAAAAATATATATATTTTTTGTTATACAATTATTAAATAATAGTGAAATGACTCATTTCCAAAATGTCAACTGGACATCGTTGTTGTATTTTTTATTTTTTTTTTCCAGAGATGCCCGCCTCATTTCGTAACAGTAACAAACGTCTTGAATGAATGAAAGCAAGTTTAAATCTAAATCTCTCAAGGGTGTGAATAATTTTGGGCTCAACCGTAACCTTTCAGCCACGCCGCCCTTCTTCAGACTAACAGAACATTAACAAAGCGTCCATATCGTAACACACCCATGTTATTCATGCTGGATCATAGATACGGTCCACATCAAGCGTAGGGCGCAGAATTCTGTACGTTTAGTTGCATGCTGCGAAAACCTCATTATACCTTGATTTCAGGTTAGAAGTTGGCTGGTGTTAGAGGACAGAGCATATATATATGTGCACCCAAATGTCTTGCCCCATGTGCTGATAAGCTGATAATCCTCCTGCAGATTCGCATGGTGTCCAGGTCTGGCATGCAAACTGGCTGCTGCTGCTGCAGCTAGCAGCCGAGTGCTGTGGTGTGGGAGGGCGAGGGGATAAGGGCCTGTGCTCTGCCAGCCAAATGAATAATGTAATGTGTTTCTGGGACCAAGACCACGCCGCGCGCATGCGTCACACTTCACACACGCACACAGAAAGGGACACCAATAATGCCCCAGTTGCCAGTAAGAAAGACGTGGGGCTCGCTGGCACTTGGCTTTCTTGAGAAAATAACTAAAAAAAAAAAGCATTTGCTGAGTAACTTCTACTCGGCGGACTTCTCTTTTTTTTTCTGGCTGTGAAGTTGCAGAGCGCAGTCAGTGTAATTATCACGATGCAGTCTCAAGTCTTGTCTTTGACTAATTCAAATGGCGATTCAAATTCGGCCTGGTCGGGTCTGTTTTTATATCTGCCGGTGGGATGCAAATGTGCAGTCCGGAGGGAGCTGTCGGGACACACGGCAGGTGGACTCTGTGTTTTTATCACCCGGCAGAAAAACGAGCTGCCGCTTCCAGCTCACTGTCTTCCTAACATTTAGAGATGTTGGGGGTGAATCTCTGGGTTTAAATGTAATTTAGCAGCAGCTTTGGTTTGGCAGGCACACATGCTGTCATCCCCCAGTTTCCTCCTCCTCCCCTACTCTTCCTCAGCGAAGGTGTCCTACTGCTACGCTCTCTACCCTTAAATAAGTAAAGTGCAAAGTTTTCTCTTCTTTTTTCATTTTGTTTGTCTTAAGCACTAAAGTGAAGGAAAGTGGTGTGAGGAAGACGAGAGTGTGGATGAGAAACGGTATGAGCTTGAATCTTACTTTCCGATTGTTTGGCTGCTGGCGTTGTTGTTTTTTTGGGGACGGTGGATGCTGCTTAACACCCTGATTTGTTTTGTGTGGTTAGAAATAACGGATGACATGCTGTTTCTTTTTTTTTTCTTTTTTTTTTATCTGTATGAAAAGCCTCTGAGTCACAGCGTGTTTCGATTGACGAATGGACGCAAACGAGAACTCTGTTTCTGAGTTCTTTTCTATTTCAATGTTTTAAAAGACTATGTAGCGTCTCGTGTGTGTGTGTGTGAGAGAGAGAGAAAGGGAGTGTGTGTGAGTCCCTAAAGATGCATTTAGTGCAGAAAGGTGTGGTCCTGCTTTTAATGTCTCTCTTTTTCATCAGTTTGTTCATTTTAAATCTAAAAACAAGCTCACCTTGTTAGTGGCGTTGGGTCGATGAAGCCTTGAACAAGCTATATGTGCTACACACACACACACACACAAACGGCCCCTTTTTTTGGAAAACATCTGACATCAGAATTTGTAAGAGCTTTTCTCCATCTCCCTCTCAGACTGGGTTTTGTGCGAAAAGCATAAAGTCATATTTTCCCCCCTTTAGAGTTGGAGCTCGATATAATTGAGGTGGACTGGGAAAAGTTGCAGCCTTAAATGGAAAATAAGAGCCATAAAACTAATACGAACAGCCCCAGTCGTGCGTTTTGAGGTTGAGCTTTGTTTTACACCATGTGCTTTTGTGTCTTTTCATTGCAGGCCTACATGCAAAACCTGCTCCTTTTTTTCTTTTTTTTACTTTCTCTCGGCCATTCACGGTGCATTCTTTTAAGTTTCCATTTCCCCCCTTCGAGAACGCATCTGTCTCACCATCTTCCAAACACGTTGGGATTGTTTGAGCCTTGCGTTCACGTTTGGCATCGGTTTGAAACCAGCCCGGCTCTTTGTTAAAAACCAATAAAGTGACGTGTTCGGCCTCTGTCGGCGTTCGATTCTTCAGAAGAGACGCAAAATTTGGGGTGTAAAGAGAGAAAGGAAGAGGATGCGCATAACGAAAGCAAGGTATGAGGAGAGCGTAAAGGTGCCGGGGTGATTAATTCATCCGCCGTCGACAAAAGGAGTAGGAGGATGTGTGCAAAAAAAAAAACAAAAGCAGAGATAATTGCTGGAAAGATGGCATCCGAAGCATTGAAATGAATGCGCTGAATTTAAAGACGCGTTGGATCTGTTGTTAAAGACAACTGAATTTGCCTCGTTTATGAGAATAAAGTGGATAAATGTGGCCATTTCTATTGCCCTCGTGAATGCGAATGGGTTTGTAAACGTCTTCCTGTGAGCCGCTTCTGCCTTACTTACCGTGTGTTGCAAGATTCAGCATCTCATGCAGACATGTCCTTGGTAACAAACAGAAGCAACGTGACGGAGGAAGGAGTCAGATGGGGGGGGGGGGGGGGGGTTATGAACGGTGCCACTGTACAGTCTTGTCAATGTGGAGTGACTCACAGGCAGACAACAAAAAAAACTGATGGGAATTGTTGCAACTTATTATTTTTTTTTAATTTTCCGAACCCATCGGAGTTCTAAGCAATACGCCTAACATAAGGAACTCGAACCACCAACCACCCATGATGTGTGTGTCTGTTTTTTTTTTTCTGTTTTTTTTCTTCCCCAGAGCCGGAAACCTAATGTGCATTGTTGTGCGCTCCTGCTAAAACCCCTTTTGTCTTTCGCTTCGCTGCACTGCTTCATTATCTACGACTCGACTTTGAGATGAATTTGACAAACTTAAGCCTCCTGTTTGTGTTTTCTGCTGATAATACAGATGATTTTTTGGAAATTGTAGTCTTCTTAGTGTTGGTTATTTTCATGGAGGACACAATGTACCCATACAAGGTCAGGTCAAGTGTTTGCACTCTGCCCTACATAGATTCAGGCATCCCGTTGCCTCCTGGATTTACTTTTGCTGATTTTTGTCTTGCAATTTTTTTTCATCTAATACTTGAGGCTAAAGCAAATAACAATTTAGGTTCCTGATTTCTCTTTTTGCCGAAACTGTTTGTCCGCAGTGATAAAGTTTGGCTTTTTAAGGGCAGGGTGACATCTTCACAGAAGGCCAGAGATAACACCGTGCTGTGGTATAACCGAGGAGAACAGCAAATCCTCACGTTTGGTTATGTAAAACATCCAATTCAGCCTGTTGGTTCATGATCAAACCTGCCGAGAGTTGGAAAAACAATGTGCGAGAAATTAAACCGTTGTCTCAACCGTTGCGTCCGATCGCTGTCGCCGCCTCGCGTTGAAGAGGAAAAACCTTCAAAAGCACATTTTCCATTTAAAAAATAGCTGTAAATATTTGCCGTCAAAACTTGGTGTTATTGTCGGAGCAGCGGAGGTTTAGTTCGCCTTCAAAGGAAGAGCTCTGTGCACCACTTTGTCTCAGAGGTGCGGCGTAATATGGGTTAGCTCTCATATTGCACCTACCTGAATGTTTGATTGGGGTGCAGAATGACTCAGAATGTCAATATGATTTCTGTTCTTAGTTAGTTTTTCAACTTTGACATTCTTTGAGTTGTCTGGAAAGTATTTTTAATGTGTTTTTTTTTGGTTGCGTGTGCATGTTTCTTTCCTGCTAAAAAGCAGCTAAACTGATGTTTGGGTCTTAACCCCCGAAGGGGGAAGCATTTCACCCGATGTCCCCGCTTTAGCCTCTGCTGCTCTCCATCTACCTGTTTGGGTTCCCCTTTCTCCGAGGAAGGGAAGGAGACGGTGTTTATCGGAAAGTGTTCGGAAAATGGGCCGTTGGGTTTTGGAGAGAGGGGGCGCGTAGGCGACGATCATCAGGGGGGGGGGGAGGGGTATCTCTACATCTCTCTTCGTCAGTGTGCACCCACTTTTGGTACAACAGGAAGGAGAGTGAGTGACAGCATGTTTGAAAGCGGTAGACATCCCCAAGGACGAGCGCTTAACCCCGACCTCTGACAACCAGATCAGACCTTTAACTTGCACCTCCGAAGGAGGGAGAAGGAAATAGCAAAGAAGAGGTGGTTTTGAAAGGCGGCGAGACGACGAGCAAAGGAGGAAAAAAATGGATACCACGAGACTGAGGCTGCCTCGTCTCCAGGGGACTGTGCCCATAAAGATGGGCAAGGTAGGACTGACGCTCCAAACCTTTGGGTGGGACGCTTTCTTGAAAAAGAAAGTTTTGACTTTGTCCTTAGTGTTGGGAAGGATCCAAACTGTTGACTTAAAAGTACATTTCAAGTGCCAATGTTTAATTGTTCTCGATTTAGTCGTGAGGGTGGAGTGCGTTTCTTTTTTTTTGTTTTTGTCTTAAATAGTCCGTCGTTAAGTTCGTCACCAGTTAAAATGAACAATGGTGGGTGGGGGGAGCCACCGACTTACATGGAAGCCGCTGCGTGCGTGTTTTCTGTGTGTGCGTGCATGTGTGTTTAATAAGGTGTGTTTTGGAGCAGGTTATTCAGGTGGGTGTGCTGTTGTTGTGCAGAGCCCTCTGGGCACGGTGTGAACGCTGTTATTGGACGGCCGGGGGGGGCTGCCAGTTGCTATGGAGGGGAGGCAAGGTGCAGGAGGAGAGGGAGGAGGGGGTGTTGGTGTTGGGGACTTGTTTGTGGAAAATCTGGTCTGCTCAGGTGCGTGGGAGATGTACTATCGACCAGGTACAATGCGGACAGGGCGAAGTGCGTGCTTGGAGATCCAAAGCAGGGAGTAGTTGGGTCTCATTACAGTCAGGACTCTTTTAAAGGAGAGGAACTTATTGTCCTTGCTCACCTTTCATTTCTGGAGTTCATTGGCAGCCCATTGCTAATGCTGGTTGTGGAAAAACCGGCTTTCGAGAGGTCTCCATTAGATCTAAACAAATCGGTTAGAGACCTGTCGCACTTTTTGAACATCTGAGTGGCGGACATTTATTTGAGGCCTCCTCTTGCTGTTTTCCTTCCTCATTCTTTCACTGGTACTCCCCCCGTTTCACCCACTCTACTCTGTCACTTCCTCCCGCTCCCCTGCCGCTCCCCTGCTTGCTCTTTTTCTCTTCCTCCTCTAATAGCCCTTTGCAAGTTCTTCTCCAGGTATTTTAGTCAGTTGGCTAATGCTATAAAGGTTTCACACACGAATTAACCTACTGCCCCCTTGGCTGCAGCACCCACAGGGCATTGCACAACCCTCTATCCTTTCCACATCACCGCCAGTCATCTGGCTTTATACCACCCTCTGTCTCGAGAATTACTTCTTTTTTTTTTTCTTTTCCCTCTCTATCTCGCGTTAATATTTCCCCTCGGCCCAGGCGCCATCGTCTCTATTCTTCTTTCAATCACCCAACCCCCACCCGATGGGTTGAAATAGCCTCCTCCTGTTTTGGTAATCTGGATGGAAAATACAGGATGATCATGGGGGGCAGAGTGGTTGTTAAGCCCTGTTTAAATTGTCCCTCACGTGAAGGAGGAGTCCTCATGTCAGTCACGCTACTGAGGGTTTACTTTTAGAACGGTTAAGCGGAGGTCTGGGTAATCTCTTTCTCAGAAACTGCAGGCCAATAATAATGATATTCAGCCTCCCAGTGCCATGCAAAAGTATTCACACTCCTGGAGCATTTTTTCACATTTTGTCGTGCCACAACCTCAAACTTTATTATATATTAACTGGATTTTGGTTGATAGTCCGATATAAACATGCATGATGAAGAGGAAGGGAAACAAAACATTTTTTTTTAAAACATTTTAAATTAAAACCTGAACTTGCATTTTCATTCACAAGACTTTGTGGAACCGACTTAAAGTTACAGCTGCAAGTCTTTTCATGTGCGTCCCCAACAGCTTAGCACTTCTACAGATGGAAACTGTCCTATACTATTTTTGCAAAACAGCTTAAACTGCGTCAAATTGGATGGAGAGCATCTGTGAGCATTGATTTTCAAGTCTTATACACATTATCAGTTGGATTTAAGTCTGACTTTGACTCAATGCTCATTCTAGTCCATAAATATGCTTTGATCTAAAAGTTTCCATTACAGCTTCTATTTATGGTCGTTGTTTTACTGGAAGCTGACGCTCGGCTTAAATCTGCAGCCAGTAACAGGTTTTCATACAGCAGCGTTATCCTGTAACCCACTATCCATCTTCCCTGTCATTGCTCAAGAAAAATATTCCCTCAGAATGATGCTGCCAACACAGTGCTTTACTGTGAGGACAATCAGTACATATAGTTGTTTTTTTTCCATTTAGACAAAAAGGTTTAGTTTTGGTCTCATCTGACCAGCGCACCTTTTTCCACATGTTTGCTGGGTTCCCCTTAATGGCTATAAAGGCTGGATTTGTGAAATAAAAACAACAATTAGTTGTCCTATGGACGGAATTTCTGGTTAATGTTGTTCTTGCGTATAAAATACTATTTAAATACACTGAGGCTATCATATTTTATCATGCTACTAAGTTCATTGGGTAGGAATACCTTTGCCAGGCACTGCAATTCTTATAAAAACGCATCCCTATTGCTTTAATATAATATAATGATACAATAATAGTAATGGGCAACTGTGGCTTGATGGGTTGAGTAGTCGTCTGGCAATCAGAAGGTTGTGGGTTCAATTCTAGCTTCCCCTTGCCACATGTCGATGTGCCCCTGGGCAAGGTACTTAACCCCAAATTGCCTACCGAGCTGCATCTCGGTGTATGGGGAGTGTTGGCTTGCGCTCTGAGAAAGATGCAAGTACCCGGTTCGATCCCCAGCGCCTGCACTCTGAGTCCCTGAGCAAGACCCTCAACCCCATGTTGCTCCCCGGACGCCGCTATCATGCTACTAAGTTCATTGGGTAGGAATACCTTTGCCAGGCACTGCAATTCTTATAAAAATGCATCCCTATCGCTTTCATTTCCCCAACTAAATGGTAGAATTAAAAACAAGAGTGGTTTTAATTTACTCTTTCAAATCCTTAACCTTCTCTTTATGTGCTGTAGGTGGCGATGTCTCCAGGAGAGGACGGCCTGATTGGGATCCCCTTCCCGGAGCACAGCAACGAGCTCTTGTCCCACCTCAATGACCAGAGGAGGACAGGACTCCTGTGTGACCTCACCCTCACCTCCCACGGGGCTCGCTACCCGACGCATCGCTCCGTCATGGCGGCCGTCAGCCTCTACTTCCGCCGGCTGTTCGGAGCGGAGGAAGGCGGCGGCGAGGGTGGCGGTGGCTTCAGCGTCTGCCAGCTGGACTGTGTGGCCCCCGACGCCCTGGACGCCCTGCTGGAATTCGCCTACACCGCCACGCTCACCATTCCCAGCTCCGGGATGAGAGATGTGCTGCGAGGTGCTCAGCTCCTGGGCATCCAGTGTGTGGCTGACGCCTGCAGAGACATCCTCGGGGAGACGGGGGACGCAGAGGGGGACACGGCGGGGGAGCAGAGACCCCAGCAGATGACTAGCGAGAGGACGGCAGCGACAACGAACGTTGTAGAGAAAATATCCAGAAGAAAAACGGACAAAAAGAAGTTGAAAAAAGTCGGGTTACCTCACAACAACCTGTCACCGTTGAACCGGCTGCCCGCCTCTCCTGACAGCGTTCGCTCCCTGCCCCCCACCCAGCCTCCCAGCCCCGAACCGGAGAAAATGCATCCCAACCTCGGGCAAAACGGGGATCTGAGGGCCATCAGAGAGCCTGGGAGAGGGGCCACACTAAACGGAGGGCTCCTTCACTGGTCGCAGGAGCAGCCTCGGATAGCCCACCAGCCTCCCATCCAGAGCAACAAGCTGTCTGAGGATGATGACATGGAGGGGCTAGGTGACAATATCATGGTGATGGGGTCCAGCTCCTTGCCCACCTCTACGGCGGATCGAGGCACAGCCCCATCAGCGGCAGGAGGGGGAAGGAAGAGGAAGTCTCAAATGCCCCAGCAGTGTCCTGTCTGCCAGAAGATCATTCACGGAGCGGGAAAAATGCCGCGCCACATGAGGACACACACCGGAGAGAAACCCTTCCAGTGCTCTGCCTGTGGCGTCCGCTTCACACGGTACAAAAAAAAAACTTCAAACACACGTTTATCGTTTTGTCTCTTGCTTTTGACGCCTTCTCATCATTTATTTCCTCCCGTTTAGCAACGATAAGTTGAAGATCCACATGCGGAAACACACGGGCGAGCGGCCCTACTCCTGCCAACACTGCCCCGCGCGGTTCCTCCACTCGTACGACCTCAAAAACCACCTGTCCCTCCACAGCGGGGCGCGGCCCTTCGAGTGCCCGCTCTGCCACAAGGCCTTCGCCCGAGAGGACCACCTCCAGCGTCACCGCAAGGGTCACAACTGCCTGGAGCTGCGCACCCGTCGGCCCAGGCGAGTCCCCGAGCTGGGAGAGGAAGGAGGTGAGAACGAAGGCACCAGGGATCACCCCAGCCCTCTGTCTCTGCAGGCCCACTCCTCCATGTTCCATCCCCGCTCCATGTTGGAGGTTGGGGGCGGGGCCGGCGGCGGCGGCCCTTCTCTGTTATTCCCAGGCAGCATCGACAGGGAGAGGTCGCTGACCCTTCAGGCTCTGGCCCAACTCGCCCCCCAGAGGCTGGCCAGCTACCCCGAGCTGTTCCTGCGAGGGCTTGACATGCGAGGCGGTAGAGAGGCGGAGAGAGAAGATCCCGGAGGAACTCGCTCGCCGACTCTGCAACGAGAAAGATGGGCCGATGACGCGGAAGACGAAGAAGCAGAAGAAGAAGGGGAATAGTAAAAAAAAGACTGTTTATGTGGTAAACTATCCACAGTAAAAAAATAATAAAAATCATCTCAGGTGGCTGGACTAATGACCTGCTGCTCCCATACAGAGAGCACTTAAAAGAACTTATCAAAATACGTTTAAGAAAAAAAAAAAAAAAAAAAGGAAAACGGGTTTTCTGAGATGTTCTAAATGTTGGTCTTCTGGTTTCTGGCATTTTGTTGACTTATTTTGTCTGTTAACGTTTGCTGTTTTAAGTATTTTAGGTTTGAGTTGTCTCTAATACTTTTTTTTTGTTTTTGTTGTTGAATTTCTGGTCACCAGGATGTTTTTTCACTATGCAAACTAAAATCCAGGGCTTCAGAACGGAGAACTATTTAAAGACGTGTATTTTTGTTGATTCAGATGCAGTTTGAAATTCATATGGCCTACAAGATCACAGTGGAGGATTTGTGTGCCCGCGGTCCTCTGGTGGCTGCCAGTGGAAATGCAATGTAATTTAATCAAGCTCAATCCTTGGGTTAAAAGCAATAATTCAGTTTTTTTAGTGGTTCAGTCTTTGCTTTATTTTGGTGCTTTTGACCAAAGATCTGCTGGGTTTCGTTTCTTGTTTTGCAGAAGAGAGGGGGTGAATTGTAGCCAATGTTGGGTATGAAGAAGAGGAGCTTCTTCCCAACCCTTTTTGAAAAGCCATGAGAAAGACTCTACTTGCATATTGGAGCGTTTCAGAGCCAAAGAGCTCTGGGCTAAATGCCTGACCAAAAACAAAAAGACAGGTCTGGATTAGCGGTTTGATGCTGGTAAAAGATACATATTTTATCCGTCTTTCTATGCCCTCATTTACATTATTAAATAAATTAATGTGGCAAAATGCAGGGATTACTGAGACAATATACACCCCTCTGTGTATTTATTTATTTATTGCTATTTATTATGACCATCTTAAGACCAAATCCAGACCTGAACCCGTCTCTGTCGAACCCCTACCTGCTCCAATTATCTTTTTGCTCAACAACCCCAAATGCCCAAGCCTTGCTTTTTTTTTTTTTCTTTTTTTTTTTTTTAAAAGGCCGATCATCTTCTTTTAAGCCATTCTTCCTCAAATGCATTCTTTGCACATTTAACCCACCAGGTTCTGCAGTAACACAGGCACATTCCTCCCATCACGGGGTAACACAGAAGGTCTAGAGCAAAGACAGCAGAGAGAACAGAGGGTAAAGAAAACTCCTGGAACAGGAACACACAAAGACTTTTCTGCTGTTAACTCGCCGTGGGACAGTATGTACCACACGCTATTACATAGCAGTTCTTGTAGTTTGGCTGTGACTAAAAGGGGCCATTTCCTTTTTGGGTTTATTCATCTCTGACCAAAAAACTTTTACGTTTTACGTGGCCGTTTTTTGCTGCGCGTCGTGCAAACATTAATGGCTTTTTGGAAATCTTCTCTTTCACATTAAAATCCATGTAGCAAATGTGCTGTTCTGGCCTTGTGTGCACTATATCCTGTCTTTGCTGTCGTGGAACTCTCCATTTGTTTCCATTGTATTTGCACTATGAGATTGGAGAGCTTCAAGCTTTTTGTTCTTTTTTTTTTGTCCTACTTTCAACATCTTATCCTTTTAATTTTCTCATTACCTTTTAAAATTCTGATTAGGTAGACTGTACTTCCTCTAAAGCCCTCATACATACTTCACATTAGTGGTTATAGTCATACAAGAAATCTATATACGTATGGATATATATTGGGATGAAGTTGCCTTAGGGTTTGTTTGTGCTGCAACTATTCTCAGGAAATCTTGAGCAATGCACTAAGTGATTATACAAAATGTTCAATGGGAAAGCAAGCAGTGCTGTAGGGTGGCTGATGCTGTTCATGCAAGTGGGATTCCAGTAGTTTTGAAATATTATATTTTATAGATTTTGTAATGAAGGATATCTTTTGTGCAGATAATAGTAATGAAAGAAATCTACTGGCCTTGTGGGAACCTGTCCTACTGGATTGTCAGTATGACAGTTGGTCCTGTGCATGAAGGGTGTTGGTGCTCCCAGGTAAAAGCTTTGTGAATGAATGACGGTTAAACTGATGTCAGCTGTGAAACGTGTTTATATGTGAGCTGTTTTTTTGTTTTTTGTTTTTTTTTCCATGGCTTCGGTGAGGGGACTTTGAGGGGTATGGTCTGAATAGAGACCCCACTATCAGGGATACTTTTTTTTTTTCTTGTCTTTCAGTTCTTGGAGACTTTGTTTTCTCAGAGATGCAGATTCATTTCCCCATGATTCGTTTCAGATGATGTAAAGACAATAAAGATATCTGAGCTTGCCTTTTTGTGTGTTGATTTTTTTTTTTTTTTGTCACAACTGGAAGGACTTTAGGAACTCCTTAAAACTAATAACTTTAGTCAAGGTTGCGCCCTCTGGTGCACACACTATGCAACTGTTAAACACGTTTTCATTAGTACCGGCATCAGTCTTTAAACATTTCACGAAACAATTATTAAGAAATAATATCTGACTACTTTTTTTTTAAATCAAACTTGCTAAGCAGTCTCAGAGGAGAAAACATTAAATACGCACTGAGCTTTTTGCCAACTGAGTTTCCCATGATTTACTGTACACTTTAGTTTCAATGGTATAGGAACATGTAATGCTTCCACATCACCTTACATTGCATTTGACACTGTGGTATATAGATTTCCATCACAAACTAAGTTAGGCTGCCACAAATTTATTTTTAGATGTGTCAAAAATGTTATCTGCATGATCACAGCAACTCTCACACACCTCCCATGTGGACCACTGCTGCAGAGCAGACCCAATGGGAGTTTCAATATCCAAGTAACTACCCAATAATAACGTTACTGAATGTCATGAAAATGCTAAGCAAGCGCTAAACTCACCTCAAGCGGCTGGATGCTTGAAACTGAAAGTCAAACTAATGGGATCACCTGCTGTCTGATTCATTTAGTTTTAGAGATCTAAGTGTTGAAATTTAATTACTAGATATTCAATCAATCCTTTAATATAAAAAATAAACAATACAATGCCATGGAAAAACAATGCTATGTCATGATGCTGCAGAGCATTGATTTCCAATCACTGATCCCAGTTTGGGTGTGCTATCAAATTAAAGGTGCGTGAAAAAAGAATGCATACTTCAAACATGCGAGTTGATTTTCCACAAAGTCTTCATCTTGTTTAGAGGGTGGACAATATTAAATGCCATCCTAAAGATTAGTATATTATCAGCATTAGGCCATGTGAAGGTGAGTGACCCGATACTCTTGGAACTGCATCCCCCACTAGTGGTAATCTAGAGTATAAAGTAACTACCTGGCATTACCTTCACAGAAACAGCAGCAAAGAACTTTGTATAGCTTTAAATATGCTAGTCAAGGCCTAAAAAATACCTACTGAACTTACAAGATAGTATGAGCACAGCTAGCTGCAGCAAGAAGTTACAAAAGTTGCAGTTTAAAAGGTTTAAGTTTATTCTTTGTTGTTGTATGCTTTATATAACTTCTGATTAGTATTTTTTTACCCTGCTAAAGATGTATTTTTTCAAATTTCAGTACAATATTGTCAAATTTATGCTTGACCTGGTAGCTTTATAGTGCAGTTAGATAACATGATACACCATTACTATTGCAGCTGATTAACCATTGCTGTTCCAGATGCCGCTGCCCCCCTCCCCCACCACCACCACCACCATTTTTCCAATGGGACCACCATGAAAATCTATTTTCTGGCTCATGTTTCATTTTTTTGTCCCATTGGACTTGCTGCTGGACTGCCCCAATAAGCTGCTAGAAAAGCCAGTTAACTTTGCCAAAACAAAAAAAGCTACTACAATGTTCTGACGACACCTAAATATACCTCATTTTACTGCTTGCTTGTGATAGAGGTACAAGCTTCAGTCAGTTCAGCTTTTGCTCCTGTAGATCAGTTTGTTAAAGTGCTAAGTAAACATTAAAACGTTGGGTCAGGTGGAATTTGGCACTAAAGTCGTAAACCGTAATTACTCTGCCACACCCAAGACCTGTCTGTG